>NC_089756.1:60141977-60146977 GCF_040412425.1 Macrobrachium rosenbergii
AGTCGAATTATCGTAACTCGAGCGCTACCTGTATTTGATAATTGTCTTTTCTTTATTAACCAACTTATACAGATTTATGGGATATTTTAATTCTAAGATGAGGTACTTAGCTACTGGGTTTTGTATATTCTAGCCTAATAAATGGCTAATCTGGCAAAATGGCTAATATGGCACCCTCCAGGTCCCAATGATGCTGGATTAGTGATGGACAACCTGTATATATATATATATATATATATATATATATATATATATTATATATATATATATATATATATATATATATATAGATATGGATAAATTAGGTATAGATATATATAGATATAGATATATATTATATATATATATAGATATATATATATATATATATATATATATATATATATATATATATATATATATATATATATATATATATATATATATATATATCTATATATCTATCTATCTATCTATCTGGAATTGGATCGGAAACCGATCGAGGGGCCCACTGTACATCGTACTCAGGTGGCACTGGTAGGGACTGCACGTCCTCTTGACTGAGGGAGAAGCGGGGAAGGATTACTCACGCCTGAGGAATGAGTTGGAGGATGTGGACCCCTGGATTGTTGTTTTCTGTGGGGACTGAAAGTCCTGTCCCAGGATGACGTCATAGCCTCCGGGCTTGCTACTGCAAGATTGCAAATTTTTGACCGATGAGGTCTTGTGACTCTCAATTGGACCGTAGGGAGTATTATTTTAAAATGATTTACTCCCTCGATCGTGACGAGTTTTCGTCTATTGATGATAGCTCCATAGGGAACTCTTTCCCTTCGTATGAGGGAGATTTGCGCGCCCAAGTCCTCGAATGCCGTGACTCGGCACGTGGGGTGGCTGCCTCATGGAAGGGGCCACATATATGGGGCCTTCGGCAGGAAGGCCCAATGACTTGGAGTTTGTGACAGCCAAGGCGACGGTGGGAGTATTGGATTTATCATTGTTCAGGCATTTCGCCCATGCGGGAGAAAGGGCATAAACCTTGCACACCGTGCAAAAGGTCTGGCTAAAGTCTTTCCGAGCTGCCCCTGTGGAAGGCACAGACGAGTTATTGGGTGGTTGTCAGGGGGGAAGAGGCGCTGGTTTCTTGTTTCAGCACTGCTAAGAGGAATGCCCCGTCTTCTTGCAATAATGGCAAGTTAGGGGCTTGCCCGAGTTCCCATTCTTATGGGAATTTGATCCTCCGAGGAGGGGCAGGGGATTTATCTTCCGCCCCATGGATCCTTCCTGAGGGTGGTGAGTCTCCCACATACCTGCTATCCGGCAACACTCGGTGAGTGTTGCTGGGGCTTTTTCCACTACATGAGTGGCGAGGACAGGAGGGGCGTAGCGCAGGAAATGCTCAAATTTAAATCGCTCGAGTACCTTGGCGGCGCTAGTGGCTCCTTCGGACTCAAGCCATTTGGCTAACGCCCGCTCCAAATGGTACACCCAATCGGACCAAGTCTGGCCTGCTTCTCTTGGCTGCTCTCGCCGTCTCCTCCACCGCTTGGGGTAATCTCGTACGCCTTAGTAACCGCCTGGCGTGCGGCTTCCCAGTTTCCCCTATCCTCTGCCGAAAGGGCGTGGTAGGCAACGAGTGCCTTTCCTCCAAGGAATTTATTGAGAACAAGGGAGAGTTCTGCAGGGGAGAGGTTGCAGCACTCCAGGACTCATTCGGCCCTTTCAAGCCATGCCTCACGTTCGGACTCTGTCCATTTTGACATGAACAAGTGAGCTTGGCTGAGGGCACTCATTCCCGCTGCAGGAGTGGGGGTGGCGTTCCATCGTTCTAACATCTGGAGCTCATGGGCGTGCTGTCGCTCTCGCTCCTCTCTATCCTTCTCCTCCTGTTTCTCTTGGGTTATTCGTTCTTTTTCTCATTCTTCCCATTCTCTCTCCTCCCATTTTTCTCAGGCGATTTGTTCTTTCTCCTGGCCAATTCTCTCCTTTTCTCGCTCTTGCCATTCTAACTCTTCTCGTCTCTCTTGGGCAATTCTTTCTCTCTCTCTCTCTCTCTCTCTTCACGTTCTTTCACCCTCTCTGCCTCTTGGGCAATTCTTTCTTTCTCTCTCTCCGCCTTGGCATCGTCCACTCGCTCTTGAACCCAGTCTCTCAGAGCTTGCCCTGATAGTCCCATGTCTATTCCAGCGGACATATAGAATTTTAAGTCCTCATTTTGTTAGCCATCTTGAAATAATGGTTATATGGACTGGACTCTCTAGCGAATCAAATATGTCTGAGAAGACTCAGGTTGTCTGAAAAGACTCAATTGCAGGGATCTGAAACACTCAATTGTTCAGACTGCAGGAGAATGGGTCTGTCTGAATAAGACAGTTGATCAGTAAGTCTGAGGAGACTTTGTTAAAGTTTGATATATCTGAGTAAGACGTGGTTGCTCGTGGCAAACGAATTTTAATATGCGTCTTGGGAGACGTAACTGGATTTTATGTCAAGCTCGGACTTGGCCGGCTGTAGCGTGAAATTAAGGAGGTTTTAACGAACTAGAATGATCAGTCCCGTAAGGGCTTCGATGTGTGTGAAATACACTAATATAATGTCTCAAAAGGACTTGATTTTGGGTTTCCTGCAGGAATTAGAAATTCTCGCCTCTTGCGACGTAGAATTTTTTTAAGAGTCTCTTAGGACCTCAGAGTACCGTCAGCCATCAACCACTGGCTCCAACCTATTCAACAATACTCTACTGAAGATTTTCAAGGCTACAGGTAACAAAGTGATGCCTCTCCAATTACCACAACTATTCATTTCTCCTTTCTTTGGAACTTTAATGATCGCACCATTCTTCCAACCTGATGGTATTATCCTTGTCGCCCATATCTCACTAAATAATATCTTCAAGACAAATACTAATCTATCCTCCTCCACTTCAAACACTTCTGGGAATAAACCACCCTCTCTTGGTGCCTTATAAATCTTTAACTGTTTTAATGCCTTAACTACTTCTTCTAGCCTGATCTCACCTTCATCAATATTTAAATCTTCCTGAGCAGGCGGTATATCCTCTTCTGGGGGGACTGGTATATTATGAACTGTCTCAAAGTGCTCTTTCCATCTATTTCTGATTTCAACATTTTGGTCAATAAATTACCTTCCACATCCATGACTGGTATATCCTTGCACTTACCAGCACTACCTCTCAGCTCTCTAATTGTCTTATATGCTATCCTTTGACTTTGACCATCATTGTTATTCATTAATTTTCAGTTTCCGCAACCTTTTCATTAATAGATCTTCTTTTGTCTCTCTTAGTCTTTTAACTTCTGAATCCAAACTCAAGTACAATTCTTCCTATTCTTTCCTGCAGCTTTCCATAAAATGCATCTTTCCTTTCATTAGGTGCATTATTAGTGGGTGCATAACACACAAACAGACTGATGTTACCAATGATTTGACTTGAACTGTGCATACAACAATAGCTCGTCCATAGGATCCCATTCACACAGAGCCTTCTCTGCCTTGCATCCCAACCGCAATCCTACTCCCTGATAATGCGTTCCATCCTGTCGGCCAGACGTCAACAAACAAATTATTTTCCAAATCCAATTTATTGACCCCAGTTAATCTTGTCTCTGTTACAGCACAAATGTTTAATTCATAACTTTGAAAAACTGCCACTAACCCTTCAATTTTGCTATCCTGATTTAGCGTTCTCACATCCCAATGGCCAATTTTGATAGTACTTTTAGCATGAATAAAAGAATTAGGAGACTGTGAGATCCTTAGCACCCCCTGCCCATTTAAGGGCTGCATGGGACTGGGGGACATTCCTCTTCTGCCAGAGTCCATCATGGTTTCTTTGGCCAACTACATGAACAATTCACCAGAGTGTTGCAGTCACAGTAGGCAGCTAACTTGCCTGCATGCGCACACCTGAAAGGTTCGGCTATGCTGAGGCCAATCGCATGCTGGTGTGCTTACCAGCCATTTCACTCTCAAGGAGTTTATCTGCCTGAGAAGCACGCACCCCCTGCTCCCGGAGACACTGATCTGTGTAGGTAGAGGGTGATCACTCCCTCACTAGCTATATACAATGTATAGAGCCACACTCACCATTACAGTATATATATATATATATATATATATATATATATATATATATATATATATATATATATATATATATATATATATATATATATATATATATATATAATAATGTGTGTGTGTGTAAAAATATATATATGTATATATATATATATATATATATATATATATATATATATATATATATATGTATGTATGTATGTATGTACTGTATGTATGTAATATATATGTATATATATACATATATATAATATATAGTGTATATATATATATATATATATATATATATATATATATATATATATATATATATATATATATACATATACAGTATATATTATATAGTCAACCCTCGTTAAGACGGACTAATAGGGGGCTAGGGTGTCCGTCTTAGCCGATAGTCTGGTTTAACCGGGAATATCTATATACATACCTATAAATACCTATAAATATACTGTATTTCATTATTTTTTAAAGAGTATGGATAATAAACCAATGTAGAAACATTTGAATTTTCGAAAGCTCATGGTAAAAGATGAAAAATGAAGAATAAAACATGATAAAAATTGTAGAATTCAGCTGCATATGTAGATGCCTAGGCTGAGACATAAGCGCATAATTGTTAAGTAAAATGGTCTCCAAAATGAGGAGTCAGATTTTTTCCTTTTTTATGTTTTTTTTTTTATTTTAGTTAGTTATTCATTATAGTTTATTATCTACATTAATATACTGTTAAATAAATGTGAGATGATTAAGATCATCAGTAATAAAATAGTGGGACAATTAAGACCATAAGTTAACTAACACATTTTGTTTTCAACAAAAACATTCTGTAAGACCCAAAAATATACATGCTCAAAATGATTGTAATTCAACTTGTGAATTTTAATGATAAGTAAGACTACAAAATACATTTCATC
>NC_089756.1:60151977-60186977 GCF_040412425.1 Macrobrachium rosenbergii
TATATATATATATATATATATATATATATATATATATATATATATATATATATATATATATATATATATATATTAACTTTATCACATACACAATTGTTCTGTGCATTAGTAGAATTACTAAAAGGACCTCATTCAAACTGGATGGTATCTAATGGAGTTTTATTCAAAAAGTTACAAGCTTTCTTGGACAAACAGTCCACATTATCAAATATCCATTACAATGAGCAGGCGCGTAGTCGGCTGTATTTATATCTGTGTGCTGGGGTACTTTTATTAATCCTATAATCGCCTAGCTCTTCCTGTGTGACCTCCACCCCCTCTTGACCTTGGTCTTTCTCTGATCCTTCCTCCTAGGTGACCGTTTTCCGTGCTTTCTCTTACGTTTTTTCTTCGTTTCCTTGCTACTGTGGGTATCGATTTTCTAGATATGCTGTCTTCAAAGCCGTTTCGGTGTTCCCTGCCATCGTGTTGTTGGCGCCAAGTTATGAAGGCGTTCTCTACAACCAGTCTAGATGTTTTGTTGGTGTTCCTGTACAGAAAACTCATATTTTCCCAGTCTATTCTGTGATCATTTTTCCCAACAGTGTTTGGCAACTGCCGGCGTCTGATTATAATGCCTTATGTTCTGCAGATGTTGTTTTTGCCGGTCTTTACATGATTTGCCAGTTTCGCCATAGTACACTTCTTCACAGTCCCAGACACGCTGCCATATAAACCCTCTCTATCTTTTTCTCACCGACAAAAAGTCGGCAGAGGGGGAAGAGATTAGAGGGGGTTTATATGGCAGCGTGTCTAGACTGTGAATTAGGGTACTATGGCGAAACTGGCAAATCATGTAAAGACCAAGCAAACAACATCTGCAGAACATAAGGCATTATAATCAGACGTCGGCAGTTGCCAAACACTGTTGGGAAAATGATCACAGAATAGACTGGGAAAATATGAGTTTTCTGTACAGGAACACCAACAAAACATCTAGACTGGTTGTAGAGAACGCCTTCATAACTTGCGCCAACAACACGATGGCAGGGAACACCGAAACGGCTTTGAAGACAGCATATCTAGAAAAATCGATACTCCACAGTAGCAAGGAAACGATGAAAAAACGTAAGAGAAAGCACGGAAAACGGTCACCTAGGAGGAAGGATCAGAGAAAGACCAAGGTCAAGAGGGGGTGGAGGTCACACAGGAAGAGCTAGGCAATTATAGGATTAATAAAAGTACCCAGCACACAGATATAAATACAGCCGACTCACGCTCTGCTCATTGTACGGATATTTTTGATAATGTGGACTGTTTGTCCAAGAAAGCTTGTAACTTTTTGAATAAAAACTCCATTAGATACCATCCAGTTTGAATGAGGTCCTTTTAGTAAAATATATATATATATATATATTTATATATAAATATATATATATATATATATATATATATATATATATATATATATATATATATATATATATATATATAATATATATATATATATATATATATATAGTAAACCCCCATATTCGCAGTCTCATTATTCATGAATTTCTCTGTGGAACATATCTACCCATTATTCTCTGAAAAGTGGCCCATTCGCAGTATTTTTCACAGAGAAATATTAATTAATTAATGTATTTTCATATAATTTTCATGACTAAATGCACTTTTTGTAATGAAACTATTAAAATACTCAGGTATAAGCATTTTTAGAGCTTTTTTGTGTTTAAACTATCAAAATAGGCAGTTCTAAGTGTTTTTAGAGGGGTTCTAAGTATTCGTGGATTTCAGCTATTCGTGGGGGGCCGCGGTACACATCCCCAACGAATACGGGGGTTTACTTTGTGTGTGTATATACATATATAATATATATATATATATATATATATATATATATATATATATATATATATATATATACATATATATATACATAAGTGTTTTTAGAGGGTTTAAGTATTTAGTTTCAGCTATTGTATATGGTACACACATATATGGGGTTTACTTTGTGTGTGTATATACATATATATATATATATATATATATATATATATATATATATATATATATATATATATATACATATACAGTATGTATATATCAAGAGTATCCTCTCATATGCCATCTCCCAGTCAACAAGTCAAATGAAGGAAGGACTAAGCAATTCATTTATTTATTTTAGCATTATGATTCACCGTAGGCAAATCTGCCTCTATAACCTCTCTCTCACCACTGGCTTTTGGGGGGAAACCACTTTAATCTCCTCCTTGTCCAAGTGCTACCAGGAATCCTTAAATTCCAGGTGCGGCCCAATCAGAGCTAATCGTTGCCTGAGGCAGGTCAGCTAGCGATTAAACGTGCTTTGTGCCATCCTGAAACTTCAGCCATGTTGCCCGCATTTCCAAGTGGGCAAAACTATCCCAACATCACCTAGGAGGAGGAAAAACGTAATTCCTGAAAGTTATCAAGGGTCTTGGAGAGAGACGCTCGGTCTTAGAACTGCTCAGATGCTGCCATAGGACGGATGTCCTATCTCTTACTCCATTAAACTGCCTATTTCTAACACAAGGCTGGCAGTAACCAAAGGAACCTTTATGTGATATTATTCACTTGCCCTCCCTCTCACTGGCCCCCATAGGAAGAGAACTTCAGCTCCTAAATAAGGTCAAGTACCAAGATTTAAGGTTTTTTCGTCAGTCACATTCCCTATTTGTGACTGAAATAGAGTTAGGAATTGTTAGAACACGTGCATGCATCCCAACATGATAGCTTGCATGACTTTCATGATAAGCTACCTAGGAAAAGTGAAATTATGAAGAGTTCAACAGGATATAGTACGGGTATTGTCTTCCCAATGTGATTCTGACAACTTTTTGTTCGAAAATCTTAGTTAAGCACACATTACAGCCCATGCGGTCTGACCCAGTCCAGCAATTTTCGTATCTCTGGATATTTTCTCTCTCTCTCTCTCTCTCTCTCTCTCTCTCTCTCTCTCTCTCTCTCTCTCTCTCTCTCTCTCTCGTAGAGGTTAGGAATTTGCTAGGTAAAGATTAGTCTTCCTTATTGAATAAATCTCACAAGTCCATAAAAGTTGTTCAGCACATGTGAGCCGAAAATCTTGGTTAGTACTTGCATTTGTTTAAATTACTCTATAAACAAAACGTACATGGCAAATTCCATTCCATTCAAATTGTTCCATTAAACAAGCTGTGAGAAAAAGAGGAGCTTGTTCATTCATTTTCCCAGAAGAGAGGAAAATCTTCCGAAATTTTTCGGTCGTCTCATTAAAATTTGCGCAAAGCTTCGTTCACAACCGGATGTTTGGGTGAGACAATGCTGTATTTGTTCGCTGTTTCTCTTCATGCAGACAGTCACACATGCTAAACTGTCCCTCACCCATGGGAATCGCTAATGTAAACACGCCACTCGTGCCCAAATCAGGCCTCTTGAATGAAGTAAATGTTTCTTTTTTCTTTTCCCTTATGCAAGTGAGATATCCTTGGCAGTACCATTTGCCTGTGCATGGTAAATTAAGTTTTTTTGTACTCGTCATATTCTACTGAATTTTAATATCGTGCTCTCAAAATAAGCACATTCTTTTCTCGTCGCATTTTATGCATTTCTTTTTCTCTCTCTCTTGGCTGAGAAGCCAGTTACATTGTTTCTCATGCATTTAATTGCGGATATTTAGAAGCTACTGCTTCCTATTTGCCTAGAGCAATATAATTTTATAAAAATTGCTGAACCAACATTCAATTGTGTATATTTAGAAGCTACTGTTTCCCATTTGTCTAGAGCAATATGATTTCATAATAATTGCTGCAATCGTCAGCATAATCATTCACTCACACATTTAATTGTGTATACAGTATTTAGAAGCAACTGCTTCCTATTTGCCCAGAGCAATTTTATAATATTTACTGCAAAGCCAACATAAACATTCATTCAGGCACTGTGACTATTTATGTGAGCAAGTAAAAATTCAAAAGCATATTAAGCGGTATTCAATTCTACGTAAGCCTGTTATTTTAATCATATCCACCAACTCCAACAATTCTCTCCAAACCATTATTTAAGGCCTACACTAAACCTTGTCCTATAACCCAAGTCTATTTCGAGACTTTATATTTGTGTATTTCACACAATCCAAGTCTTTAGGGGACTGCTTATTCCAGTTCATTAGAACAAGCTCGTCTTCATAGACATAATGAAATAGTTCATTAGAACAACCTTGAGTCTTATGGGACTCCGAATCGCTCATCTAGCACAAACCTTAAGTTCTCAAGAACCCAATTAACTGCGTTCAACTCACACAAACCATCGTTCCCCAGAACACCTTAATTTCATGCTATAGTCGACCATGCCCGTACGTGAAATAAAATGCAAGTTATGTCTTTTGAGACATATTAAAATTCGTTCATCACGAACAAGCTAAGTCTTATTCAGACATATTAAAATTTGTTCATCATGAACAAACTAAGTCTTATTCAGACATATTAAAATTTTTTCATCACGAACAACTGAATCTTTTAGACACAATGAAACCAGTTCATTACGAATTTGATTCTTTTCAGACTATTGATTAAGCCTTATCTCAAGATGTCTATGACATCCAGAGCCCAGCAAAATAAGGACTTCAAGTTCTACATGTCTGCTGGAAAGGACATGGGACTGTCAGGACTAGCTCTGAAGGATTGGGTCCAAGAGAGAATAGACAATGCCAAAGCGGAAAGAGAGGCAGAAAGGCACGAGAAGGAGAAAGAAAGAATAGCTCGAGAGAAATGAGAAGAGGCAGAAAGGCAGGAGAAGGAGAAAGAATGACAGGAGAGGGAAAAAGGAAGAGGTCATCAGCTTGCAATGGCAGCTCAAGGTGTGCGCAACAAACCAACAACCCTCTCCACATTCAACCCTCAGCAGTGTAGGCTCCCTCATAAGGAAATGGGACAAAGCAGAGAACGGAAGCAGGCTTGATCACACTGAAAAGGTCCTGATGACCTATCTGTCCTCTACTGAAGAAGTGTCTCTGATCCTGGGATGGCTCCTTGAAGGGAAAGGTGCCATTGCCTTCAATGCTCTCCCACCTGAGGATCAAGGAAATCTCATCCTTTTCTGCCAAGCCATTATAAAGGCTTTTGAAATAACTCCCGACCACTGGAGGAAAAGATGGAGAAATACGGTCGAAGAATCAGGCCAAACCTGGTCTGAGTGTATCTTCAAAAAGACCTAGGCCTTAAAATGATGGCTAGAATCTCTCAACGTCACTAGTATGGAGGACATCCTTGAACTCTTCCAGCTCCAGGATTTCTTATTTTATGCCCTGCCAGCCCTCGCCACCCATCTATGCAACAAGGCGCCTAAGACAGTGGTCAAGTGCTGTCTCTGGGCTGACACCTGGGACACCAATCATCCTCATCTTAGTTCCCATGGACGACAATTACATCCCTCCAAGCCTGCCTCATCCAACTCTCAGTAACCTCTCAAACATGGGCAAGCCCAAAAGAAACCAGTGGGTGGATATTGCAAAAGAATAAGGCACCCCACTTAGCAGTGCCATTTCAAGGCTGAGTTTCAGCCAGAAAATCATTCTAAGTGCTTGTATGGGACATGCCCCAATGAGCAACATCTGGCTCTTGGGGCATGACCAAGCAAAGATTATAGCAGGAGTTATTGCCCTGCTCGGAAAGTTTATGGGCACTCCACCCAATGTGCAAAATGACCTAATAAATCAAGTACACCCACCATAGCTTTGGCAGTTACATATTCTATGTCTTTGAGCCCTCCAGCTGAAGGTCCCATATATGTGGCACCTCCTCGAGGTATCTACCCCGCACGCCAGGACAGGGCACTTGATGACTGGTGCGCAAATTTCCCTCATAAGGAAAGACAAGGTTCCCTATGGAGCTGACATTAACTGACGCAGATTCGTCACAATTGAGGGTATCAATCAGTTTAAAGTGATACTTCCTACTGTTCAGTTGAGAATCACAAGACCTCAGAAGTCCAAAATCTGCAACCTTGTTGCAGCAAGCTACATTCCTGGAGGTTATGACATCCTCCTGGGACAAGACTTCCAGTCTCCATCAAAATTAAAACAATCTGGGTTTCAGAGCCCCTCAAGTTATTCATTAGGCATGAGTATTTCTCGAGAGCCTCCATTCATTCCACTGCCACTGCCACCTGAGTACTCTGTGCAGTGTCCACCTGCATCCAAGCAGATTCCAAAGCGCAGTCCTGTGCCAGGCCCTGCGCCCGTGCAAGTGTCACAGCACCCAATAGATCTTCCTCCTGGAGATTCCAAAATTGACTCTCAATCTCTACCAGTGCCACGTGAGTGCACTGAGCATTGCCAAGCTCTGTCTGTCCGGAACAGCGAGCAATCTGCAAATCCTATACCAGTGCCTGACCCTGCCTTAGTGCCACTGTACACCCCAGATCTCCATTCAAGAGATCCCAGTCCGGATCCCCTCTCTTCGCCTGGCTTGGCTTCGCTGCCAGTGCCAGTAAGAGAGACGGATTCTCCCGACCACAGCAGAAGCTCACCCAAAGGTGCAACCTCACAAACCATGCTTGAGCTGGTCATCGCAACCTGTGGGCCTCCCATGCCCAGCAGAACATCTTCCTCTTTCCCATTCATCAGCAGACATGGGTATGAGTAAGGATTCAGCCATACCTCAACTGGCCGATGAACTCGAGCAACTGCAACGACTTGGGGTAGAGCCTGTAGTGAATGCCCCTGCTCTGGCCCTCAAAGAAGCCAAACCGGGTGACACTCCGATGTCCTCCACAGGCCTGTTTCAACCAATTCCTCTACCAAGGAAAACCATCAACCTGCCAATAGGTCCATGGAAGAAAATCATGGGCCTAGATGGCTCCAGATCACCAAAAGAGAGCCGCTGAGCTCCTTTGGCACTTGTTCCAATCTGGAACAGTGCACCCCCTTTATCCTACGAGGACCTTGGCACCTCTATCAAGGAGAGGGTGTCAGGTTTCCTCACCCAGATACTTTCCTTATAGCTTTGTAATTTATTCTTTTCTGTTAACATTTTTCCTTCCATTATTTTGTTCATCACTCATATTATTTTACGCCTCACAAAGGCTCATATTTTACCTTGTTCCCCACTCTGCCAGTGCTGGGTGCAATTGATGTGTCTCAAGTTTGTAAGTCCTATGACTTCTCGCTACTGCCTTTCAGAGCATGATACATTTTAAAATAATTTATGCCAAGGCCATTAGGTATTACCACACAAGTGCCAACTGGGCACAGTGCCATTACTGTAGATGGCGGCAGATGATCCTGCCAGAGGAGCCTCTGGCAGCCTTGCAGCCTTTTGGGCTAAAAGAATGATCCTGGCCATTTTCATAGGCTAAGGAATATAATTTTGGTATATTTAGCCATCATCTTTTTATAAAAACTTTTAATTACTTCGTATCTGTCACCTATTCTTTTGTTATTCTTTTGTGATGAATCTCGAGCCCCAGGCTCGCAGACTGTGTAAATGATACACAGTTATACCTCACATACGTAGACGAGTGCCACAAGTCACCTATAAGGTTAGTGCCATGTTGTTGGTGTGCCTTATCAGTGACTCACAAAGTGAGATAATCTCTTTTGTTATTGTTCTTTCCTAGAAATTTATAAACTCTGGCTTCCATAGCCAGTACTATGTACTGATACATCACATGTACTTATAATGTGTGCCGCCTGGCACAAGTGTTTTAGTGCCCCGAATGGCACTGAGCCGTTGCTCTCAAGTGTCGTGGCAAAACCTAACTAAGCCCATGAATACTTTCGTTGTACTGCCTCCTCAAGGTATATTAACTGCATGACCTTGTGACTAAAGGTCTTTTATTGATAAGTGCATGGCATATTCTAAGTATAACAATATTAACCTCTTGATGTTAGGTTCAATTTTATTACATATTAAGTAATAATCTAGTCATTTTATACTCGTTAAATGCTGCTTATTTTCAATTCTTGGAAAGTAAAATTATTACTGTTGCCAGCAGCATAAATTAATTCTGCAAAGTAGAGTAAAAGTCATAAGTTATTTCTTTTGTTCATAACTGACTCTATTTAGCAGAAATATTATATTTTAGAATAATGCACCCCAAAGGTTGTGAAAAGGGAAATTATTGCCTGTTGCGATAACATAACTTTAGCCATTTCAACATGACTAAGGGTGTAAATGCCATCAAAGTGGGGGAGGTATCAAGAGTATCCTCTCATACACCATCTTCCAGTCAGTAAGTCAAATGAAATAAGGACTAAGTAATTCATTTGTTTATTTTTGTACAATTCACTGTCGCCAAATTCGCCCCTATAACCTCTCTCTCACCACTGCCTTTGGGGGAAAACCACTTTAATCTCCTTCTTGTCCAAGTGCAGCCAGAAATCCTCAAATTCCAGGTGAAGACCCAATCAGAGCTAATCGTTGCCTGAGGCAGGTCAGCTGGCAAATTGAACGTGCTTTCTGCCATCTTGAAACTTCAGCCATGCTCCCTGCATTTCCATTTGGGCAAAACTATCCCAACGCCACCTAGGAGGAGGAAAAACGTAATTCCCGAAAGTTATCAAGGGTCTTGGAGAGAGATGCTCGGTCTTAGAATTGCTCAGACGCTGCCATAGGACAGATGTCCTGTCTCTTGCTCCATTAAACTGCCTACTTCTAACATGTGGCTAGCAGTAACCGAAGTAACCTTTAATGTGGAAATATTTGCTTGCCCTCACTCTCGCTGGCCCCCATAAGAAGAGAACTTCAGCTCCTAAATAAGGTAAAGCACCAGGATTTAAGGTTTTTTCGTCAGTCACATTCTCTATTCGTCTTTAACTACTTTCTGTTTCTCTTTTCATAGTGTGATTATACCTACAGCGAGACCTGTATTGCTTTTTATATTTTGTGCTGTTTAATTTGCAAAGCATTGACAAGAAGTGTAATGTAATAGTATGATATTTGAGTCATTGAAATCGAGTTCAGTCCAGGCATCTCCTATGCAATTCCTTGATTCCTTCATTACAGTGCTAGTTTTGGTTGAGTAACAATAAGTGTCTTGATTACAGATTAGGAGTTATTCAGCTGCGGATCTGTGTATCATCCTGTGTGCGTAGTGGTCCCCACTACCTCATTTTCAATGCCCTTTGAAGCGGGCATCCCACTGTATTTCCTCCAGCAAATTCCCCATCATTTGCTCTTCATCTTATTACACCAGAATTATGCTACCATTCTTCTGATATGTTTTCTTCTGTAAATATAATTAAGTTAAACCCCAGAGTTTATCTAATCATTCCCCTTTTGAAATAGGCCTTCAGCCATATTTTGTTGTTTATAATTTTAGCTGACCTCAACGCCAAAGTCCAGATTGTTGTGGTAATTAAGGTAAGTTGTGTAACATCCTTGTATACCCCATTGATTTAGCAATACCCTAGCTTTAAAATTATAACAATATATATATAAATATACTGTATATATATGTATATATATTAGACACCTGCCATTTGCGGGGCTTAGGGACCACAACCACCCGCGAATGCCAAAAATCCGCGTTAAACTGACTATTTTAATAGTTTAAATACCAAATACTGTATCCTGTATAACTTAAACTAAAACACTTACATCTGCCTGTTTTAATAGTTCACTCCCTATTTTAATAGTTCAAACACCAAATATACCTTAAACTATTATCCTAGAACACTATAATATAATTTCAAAGTCATTTTAAAATATATGGCTTACAGCTAAGTGTGAAAACTATTCAAGTAAGAGAGAGAGAGAGAGAGAGAGAGAGAGAGAGAGAGAGAGAGAGAGAGAGAGAGAGAGAGAGAAACAAAAACAGATGCACACATTAAAAATATTTAATACACAAAGGTAAATAAAGATTAACTCACAAAACTAGATCATAAGAATAAACAGTATCAGTAAACATTAAACTAAAATCCATCATAAACAAGTAAAAAATGCGCCAAAGTTTCTTCGGCGCAATTGCATTTTCTGTACAATGTATAATCAAGGTCATCAAAAATAGACCTATCTTTCAGTGGTCTCGGTATAATGCTGTATGAGCCACGACCCATGAAACTTTAACCACAGCCTGGTGGTGGCCTGTCCTTTATTGTTGCCATAAGCATGATTATGGCTAACTTTAACCTTAAATAAAATACAAACTAATGAGGCTAGAGGGCTGGAATTTGGTACCTTTGATGATTGGGAGGTGGATGATCAACATACCAATTTGCAGCCCTCTAGCCTCAGTAGTTTTCAAAATCTGAGGGCGGACAGAAAAAGTGCAGACGGACAGACAAGGTCGGCAAAATAGTTTTCTTGTACAGAAAACAAAAAAAAAGAGGGGAAACTCCTTCAAAAAACATCAGAGCTACAAGCCAATCAGCAACTAGCAAAGCTGGTACCCTGCTGTGTGATTGGCTACTTCCAACTCCTCCAGCTTATAGTGTTGTGCTACAAATCAATCAGCAACCAGGAAAGCTGGTGCCCTGCTGTGTGACTGGCTACTTCCTACCCTACCAGCCAATAGCGTGTCGCCATGGAGCCTAAATCAAAACAAATAAAAAAAATTGTAACATGTACATATCTAAGCCTGCACTCATTCGATGGCTTTCTGAAATTCCTGGAGTTTCAGTTTCATATTTATATGTTAATGACACAGTGATTCCTATTCCATTAAATAGAGAGAGAGAGAGAGAGAGAGAGAGAGAGAGAGAGAGAGAGAGAGAGAGAGAGAGAGAGAGAGAGAGAGAAATGAGTTACATTTACACTAGTTAATCAGTTAAACAATTAAAAATGTTGGGACGATCGTTTTCTTATATATATTATTATGATAATAGATCAATATAATAATAATATATATAATATATATATATATATATGCAGTAAACCCCGTATTTGTGGGGGATGCATATCGCACGCCCCCGCGAATAGCTAAATTTTGCAAATACTTAAAACTCCTCTAAAAATACTTAGAACTGCCTATTTTGATAGTTTAAACATAAAAAAACTCTAAAAATACTTAAACTTGAGTATTTTAATTTTGTCACAAAAAGTACATAGAGTCATGGAAATTATATGAAAACAGAGTAATTAGTGAATATTTCTCAGTGAAAAACACTGTGAATGGGTGAATTTTCCACGAATAATGGGTAGATACATTCCACAGAGAAATCCACGAATACTTGAGTCCGTGAATAGTGAGACCACGAATACGGGGGGTTTACTGTGTATATATATAATCTTTCTATCAGTCACTCTTCCTTTCTATCTATCTATCTATCTACCTATTATCTATCTATCTATCTCTCACATTCTACTAGTATCCTTTGGTGGAGAGAGAGAGAGAGAGAGAGAGAGAGAGAGAGAGAGAGAGAGAGAGAGAGAGAGAGAGAGAGAGAGAGAGACTCTGTTTGTCTGGGTGCTACCCTTCACATGGTCAATATGTCAGTATGTCAAGATGATTGACAGTTAGGCCTACATCCCTCCCCATAAGTGGACAGTTAGGCCTACATCCCTCCCCATAAGTGGACAGTTAGGCCTACATCCCTCCCCATACGTGGGATACTTCGTGACAGTAATATAATATACATATATATATATATATATATATATATATATATATATATATATATATATATATATATATATATATATATATATATATATATATATATATATATATATATATATATTATATAGTTGTGATAATGAAGGGAAATTAGTAAATGAGGTACTGTTGTTAAACAAAATAAATAAAGTAGACATAAATGATATAATAGCAGTAACTGAAGAAACTAGTATAGATGCAGAACATTGTTACTTTGCAGAAACAAAAGATGAGGAAGTATGTTGTGTAAGCACTGCTGATGATGATAAAGTACAATTTATACTAAACAGACAGGTAATTTTGCATCCAAAGTGTTTAACAAAAATACATCTAAGGGGAAAAGAAGAGATAGGAGTTAAAGATGTTCTTTTACTAAATGAAGTGTTACCAGAATTTGTCAGAATGGATAATTCTTTAGTCCACATGAAGGGTGATACTTGTGAAGTTTATGTCCAGAACTACTCAGATAACAAACTAACACTATATGCAGGCATTATCTTTTGTAAAGGAATACCTATTAACAATCCATTACTAACATTAGAAGAAGAAGCATTTTTCTCTGTAACTGGTCAAACATCTGAATTAAGCAAAGAAGTGAATAAAACAGATTTTCCAGAAAACAAAGAAAGATTAATTCAAGTATTAGAAAAATACAGAGATGTAATAGCAATAGAAGGAGATAAATTAGGTAGAACAAATGTCCTAAGACATAAAATTGTATTAGATGATGGAACAAAACCATTCTTTATTCCTAATTACAGATTACCAATAAGCCAAAGACCCATAGTTGATAATTTGATAGAAGAAATGAAGAAAGATGGGGAAGTCATTCCTTCTAAATCTCCATATAATTCTCCATTACTACTTATTCCAAAGAAAGATGGAAATTGGAGACTTGTGATAGATTATAGAAAGTTAAATTCCAACACCATCCCCGATAGAATGCCAATGCCAGTGATTCAAGATATGTTAGCTCAATTAGGAGGTGCAAGGATATTTTCATCTTTAGATTTACTTAATGGATACTGGCAAGTACCTTTAGACGAAGAGTCGAAACCATTCACAGCCTTCAGCACACACAAGGAACACTTGCAATTTGAAGTCATGCCATTTGGACTCACTTCGGCTCCTTTAACGTTTGTTAGATTAATGCTTCAAATATTAGGGGATACAGAAAATGTTGCAGTTTACTTAGATGATGTTATCATTTTTAGCAAACATTAGAAATAGTCTTGGAAAGATTAAGAAGAGCAGGATTAAAAATCAAATTAAAGAAATGTCAATTCTTAATGAAATCTTTGGAATATTTAGGACATGTATTTAGTGAAGATGGTCTCATAATGCAAGCAGGCAAGATAAAAGCAATAGTTGAATATCCAGCTCCTACCAATTTGAAAGCATTGAGATGATTCCTAGGAATGGTAGGCTACTATAGACCTTTCATTAAAGGCTTTGCTACAATAGCCAAACCATTAACAGAATTAACAAAGAGAGATGTCAAATATGAATGGAATAAAGAACAAGAGACAGCTTTCCAAACACTAAAGAGTAAAATGACCAGAAATCCCATACTAGTCTACCCAGATTTCTCCAAAGACTTTTACTTAGCCTGTGATGATGCATCAAGTACCGGGCTAGGGGCTGTATTATTACAAAGGACAAAACAAGAATGAGAGCAGTATATTATGCCAGTAGAGTTTTGAATGCTGCAGAGAGAAATTATAGCACAATAGAAAGAGAATGTTTAGCATTATACTGGGGTCTAAGGAAATTTAGACACATAATTTTAGGACATAAAGTCAATGTACTTACTGATCACAAACCAATTTGTGATTTGTTTAAGAAGAGAACTTTTACAAATAACATGAAGTTCAATAGAAGGTTCATTAGTGTAGTAGAATTTGCACCAGAATTCAGATATATCCCAGGAAAATTTAATACACTAGCAGATGCATTATCCAGAGCCCAAGAAGAAACAGAGAAATGTATTACCACTAATACTTTTTGTTTTAGCTGTCAGGTGGTAGATTTAGATTTGGAAAGAGTACAAATACAACAAGGAATGGATACAGAAATCAGGCATATAATAGGACAACTAATGACAGAAGAATCTTTAAAACCTGATTTTGTTTCAATCAATGGATTACTGTATAAAAGACCAACAGAGAAGAATGGCTATTCTCGACTATACATCCCAAAAACACTAATCAGAGAAGTTTTAGAACTAACACACTCATACAAGTTAGCAGGACATCCTGGAATCAAAAAGACAACTAGAATCCTAACCAGAAACTCTTTTTGGCCCCATTGTAGTGAGGATGCCAAGAACTTTGTACAAAATTGTGTACAGTGAACCCCCCATTTTCGCGGGGGATGCGTCCCACACCCCCCCGCGAATAGGTCAAATCCGCGATTGCTTACAATGCCCCTCAAAAAATGCTTATACCTGTCTACCATGAAGGGTCAAACACCAAAGTACGCCTAAAAATACCAGCCTACATCAAATACACATTAAACTATTACCTTATTACTGTATTAATCTTTGAAATGATACTATTAATATAATTTCCAAGCCATCTTAAACATTTTATCATTACATTTATACGTACGTACTGTATGGCTTACAGTTGTAGGTGAAACTAATCCAGTCCCCCCTACGTATTCAGCCACACATTTTCTTTCATACAGTTATAAGCCGTTCCGTTTTTTTTTCAGGGGGAACCATTGGTATTTACGTATACAGTATGAAATTCACAAAAAGAGAGACAAAAATTAAAAAAACGTATGCACATTTTAAAAAATTTAATACTACGTATATTTGTACCTGTCTACCATGAAAGGTCAACACCAAAGTACTGTACAGTATGCCTAAAAATACCAGCCTACATCAAATATACATTAAACTGTACCTTATTATTGTATTAATCTTTGAAATGATACTAATTAATATAATTTCAAGTCATCTTAAACATTTTATCGCTAAATTTATACGTACATACTGTATGGCTTTACAGCTGTAGGTTAAAATAATCCAGTCCCCCTACGTATTCAGTCACACATTTTCCTTCATACAGTTATAAGCCGTCCCGTTTTTTCTTTTCGGGGGAACATTGGTATTAACGATATCGTAATTCACAAAAAGAGACAAAAATTCTTTAAAAATTTATGCACATTTTAAAAATTTCATACTTCTGTACTTATATATTAAGATTACTACATACGTAAATCACACGGGTACTCACCAGCGATGAATGTTGATTAAAGATGATGATGATGATGAATTAGCTGTGCAGTGCGATGAATAATGATGAAGATATGACTGCACAGCAAAGCAGAGTTGTTACAACTCATCTGAGGGTGCCTCTTCACCTTCAGGAGGCACTTCTTCAGTTGATTTGGGAGGCACGACTTCAGGCGGTTGGGGAGGCATTTCTTCAGGCGATTCGAGAGGCACTACTTCAGGCGACTGGGGAGGCACTTCTTCGGGTGATTTGGGAGGCTTAGGAGGGGCCTTCTTCGTCCGTTTGATGAACATGGTGATAGGCAGCTGCTGTCACTGCTTTTTCATGGTGGTGAGGGTTTGATTATAGGGCTCCCATGCTGAATCAAGCATGTTTGAAAACTTTAAGGAGCGTTCCATAAAAGGATCCCATGTTGAAACATACTCCTGCAGATCCTGAATCATTCTCTTCATGTGGGACAGACTTTCCAAAGTCAGGCCGCTCTCCTCTTCCTCCTGCTCCTCCCCTGAACCTGGCGTATCTTCTTCCTCACTGGCAGACTTCGTCAGCTCTTCCAAATCCTGGTCCGTCAGGGGGTCAGAGTGAGCATCAATAAGGGTGCCAATTTCATCCTCGGTGATGTCCTCGAAGCCTTCCCCACCTAGAATCCTCGCCAACTGGACAGCCTTATTAATGGCCGAATGTTGAATTTCTTGAGGAGAGAAGCCCCTGTAATCATGAACACTCTCCGGCCACAACTTGTTCCAGCATGCGTTCAGGGTCTCCTTCTTCATGTCATTCAGTGATCGGCTGATGATGCTCAGACATGTGGCAATCATGAATTTACGCCAATATTCTTTTAGCATAAATTCACTGTCACTGTCCATTGCAGTTACAAGGTGCTGGAGGGAGTTCCCGGTATAGAGTGCCTTGAAGGCACGGATCACGACCTGGTCCATAGGCTGGAGGAGAGAGGTGGTGTTGGGAGGGAGGAACTCAAACTGGACTCCCTTGTAATAGTCCAGCAGATATTGGCATGAATTGTGCCTTTTATGATAAAAGCATGAAAGTTGGCAGAAATGTTTAGCAGGTCAATACAAATAAATTTAGCTATAGGGCCATCTCAGATTTTGCCTGTAACAAATATGGCGGCCATTTTTGTTCCGCCATTACTGAAATAACATATTTGGCTTATAAAATGAAAACTATGCAAGCTAGGATAACAAATAAGGTGTCTTTTCCTAGGTTTTCAGGGTCAAGGAATATGATAAATGTATTATATTTCATCAGATATGACTAGATAGAGAAAATAGGCACCATATTTGTTCTGCATTTAACGAAAAATCGTTTTGTTGTCTATAAATCTTACAACACATGAGCTAAGATTACAAATATGATGTCAAAACTATATCTTCAGGTTTAAGAATATAATTAATGCATTATATTTTATCAAATAGGTCCCTTTTTATATCTGACTACCATATGTGCTTCACCCTATTACTGAAATGTCAATACAGCTTATTGCTATTCTATATCTGACAATGTGGACTGCTGCCTGAGGTGGAGTCAAATGCATTCACTTTCACTTTTACATTCTGCTGTTGTATTATAAAGTTGTATTATAAAGCACTTCTGCACATGTTTATCCTACTGTGTCCTAATTAATGCTTTCTCACTCTGCTTACAGGCCAAGTTAAACATAGAAGATAGACTTAGTACATAGCCATAGCTGTAGTGTTGGGCTTTATAGTTGTACAGTTGGGCTTTATTACTAACAGATCAGGATGGAAAAACTCCATAGGATGGTAAGTCAAGAAGAGCTTGAGGAAACACAGCTAACTGAGAAAACAGACTGGAACTTGTGCTTTATATGCCAAGAGAACACCCATGAGAGACTACACTGCCCAGCAGATATTAAGCAAAGTACAGCTGGTACTGGGTACAAGACTATAGCTGAAAATCTTTATGCTTTTGAACAGTGTGGAGCGTTGCCCAGGTCATTAAAATTAGACAGGATTGATGAGGAGGTGGCATTGAAATGACACTTGTAAATCAGAGAGCAAAATTTCATGATGGATGTAGATTGAAATACAACAAGACTAAACTGGACAGAGCACAAAAACGAAAATTCTCTACAGAAAAAGAAGAGACAAGCCAAAAACATAAATGTAAGAGTACAGAAACTCAACAATCCTTAACTTCATGTTTCTTTTGTGGGCTGTCATCAGGAGAGGTTCTTCATGAAGTCTCTACTTTTGAACTGGATACCAAGGTCCGACAATGTGCACTGGCTTTACAAGACACAGTTTTGCTTGCCAAACTTAGTGCAGGTGACTTAATTGCCCAGGAAACAAAATACCATGCAAGATGCTTGGCTGCACTTTACAACAAAGCTAGAAATATTGGAGAGACAAAGGATGAAGACAATGAAAGCATTAACCATGGCATTGCCTTTGCTAGTCTGATATCATATATCGAAGATGTGAAGGAAGATGAACTTGTAGCACCAGTGTTCAAACTTTCAGCCTGGGAAGCATGGAATAATTACCCAGAGATTACAGAGGCCTTCATAGTACTGACATCATCACCATCAAGCATTGATGAATGGATAAGCCATGTAGAAATGTTTGTGGTGTTGCTCTATGACCGGACAAGCAGTCAAGACCTCAGTCAATCAGGCACGAAAAATCTTGTTTTCACAAAAGGGACGACAGATAGAAAACATCCCACCCACCTTTGCTGCATTAATGCAGCACACCAAAAGGGCAGTGTATCAAGCTGCATATTGCTGGGGCCAAGCAATGATTCAACAACCAGCAATTCCTTCCCCAGAGGAGTGGGGATGGCAGAAGAACATTGATGGAGACTGGGCAGTTCTATGGAGCACATTACCTGAAGCCTCAAGCACATGTCGTGAGCTACTTAAGTGTAGATGTACAAAAGGTTGCAGAGGACACTGTGAATGCATTAAGGCTAATTTGCCTTGCACAGCTCTCTGCAGATGTGGGGGAGAATGTGACATTCTAGAATAAAGAACTTCCATGTAGTATATCTATGTATCACATATATGACAGACTTTACAGTTTAATAATAAGTGCATAACCTCAAATCTGAAGTATCAAAGTTTTTATTTTTAGGAATAAATAACATTTGTCTGCTGAAAAGAAGTTCATTTTACATTCAATAATAAATGATTGCAGTGTGACTTAACAAATTACAAAATATCTTGTCAACACAAGAACTTTCGAACCCCATAAAGTATATGTATCATGTGCTGAAACACCAAAATAGTATAAACTAGCAAAGATATTGCTTCTTTTGTGTGTTCAGAATGCTCCTTGACCCTGAAAACCTAGGAAAAGACACCTTATTTGTTATCCTAGCTTGCATAGTTTTCATTTTACAAGCCAAATATGATTTTTCGGTAATGGCGGAACAAAAATGGCTGCCAGATTTGTTACAGGCAAAATCTGAGATGGCCCTATAGCTAAATTTATTTGTATTGACCTGCTGAACATTTCTGCCAACTTTCATGCTTTTATCATCAAAGGCACAATTTGGTCATATTTATGCCAATATCTGCTGGACTATAAGAAAGATCGAGAGGGTGGCCACCAGCATTATCCATAATCAGCAACACCTTGAACTCCATGCCCAAGTCGTTCAGGTATTGCCTAACTTGAGGGACGAAGCTCTGATGGAACCAGTACTCTGTGAGGACTTTGGTGATCCAGGCCTTAAGGTTATGCATCCAGAACACAAGAAGCAATGCCTTGTTCTTATTCTTGTGGGCCCTGGGGTTTGCAGCCTTGTAAATGAGGCCTGGTTTAAGCATGAAACCAGCTACATTCCCTACCCTTCTGGGCCTTGAATCTGGAGGCTTTAGCTTCGTCCTTCATAAGGTATGTCCGGGAAGGCATCTTCTTCCAGAACAGGCCAGTCTCATCCATATTGAACACCTGTTCTGGATGGTAGCCCTTCTCCTCGATGATCTTCTTGAAGGCTTCCAGATATTTCGCGGCTGCTTCAGTGTCTGCAGATGCAGCTTCCCCATGCAGAGTAACATACTTTAGGTTGAACCGCTTTTGAAATCTGTGGAAGCACCCCTTGCTGGCCTGGAAACCTTGAGGCGCTGATGATGGTCCTGCTTGGGGTTCTTCCCCCTCTTCTTCTTCTGCTGGTTCATCAAAGCCTAGAAATTCCAATTCGCCTTCTTCAACGCCTTCCTCTGCCTGTACTACGTTGTCGCCTTCCTTAGCAGTTGATAACTGCCGGTGGAGTTGTCGTGCTTTCTCGCGAATGATGTTGGAGTCAAGGGGCACGTTTTTCTTCCGGCAGTCCTTTATCCAGATTGCCAGAGCAGATTCCATTTTCACGATTGTTTTATCCCGCACTGTTGCAACTGTCTTTGCACTACCGAAGTAGCTCGTACTCACAGACTTGCGTATCTCCGCCTCTTTCTTCTTGATATATCTTACTGTGCTCTCATTAACACTGAAATGGCGACCAACCGCGGCAAAACTTTTGCCCTCCTTTAACATGTCAAGAAGTTTCGCCTTCTCCTCGAGTTTCATAACAGATTTCTTTCTTTTAAACTCTTTGCCAGAAGGCTTTGAAGGAGCAGGGCGTTTTTAGCAGGCATTTTAGGGCGAATACCGCCGATTCACAAAGATAAAAATCGAAACGGACAGGCTTGCGGTTTCACACGGTAAGATGCTGCGAACTATACGCACAATCTGAAGATGATGCCGTGTAGCGTCCTCCCAGAATTCCATGTTCGCGAGTTGGTTGTGAATGTTCAGCCAATCAGCGCCAGTGAACAGCCAATCAGCGCCGAGTGAACAGCCAATCAGCGCCAAGGAAAATGAATGGTGCTTCTGGATTGGCTGCTTTGCAGATGACAGCCAATAGTGTGTCGAGTATCACTGGTCCTAGGTACACAGCGTCTAGCATCGCGATTTCTTTGTATTTGCAGAGAGGTGGCTTGGGTGAAGCACTTTTAAGAAAAACAAATATATATTATTGAAATTTTGCTGTGTTTACGTTAATATATTACAGTACTGTAATATTTGAAAATTAGTAAATCATTTTTAACTTACAAAATGTACTTACAGCAGTCATTACAGTAATATATACTTTACATACATGAAAATGCTGTGGCAGAATTCTAACCCTCAAACAAAACAACACTCACCCTGATCTTCGGTTGCTGGAGATGGGTAAAGGTCCACGGTCGCCAATCACAGCACACAGAAACCACAAAACAAAATTTCAAACAAACCCTCCACCAACAACGAACAAAAAAAAGAGACACATGCACCATCAATATCGGTACCGAAAAAAACAAAAGCCAGACAAACTCCCCATTCACTTTCAGGGTTGGATCTCAACTGCCCAAGACCTCCCCAAAAAACGAAAAACTCCCGACAGACCGACAGACAGAGAGACAGCCGTAAAACCAACTCCAACAACCGAACCACTCACAATGACAATTACTCTCTCTCTCTCTCTCTCTCTCTCTCACAAAACGTTGGGAAATGCTAAATAAAAACAAATTTCTGATCCCTCTATATTTCTCCCCCCTTTTAGCATTTCCCAACCAACACCTTTCACACCTCTTTCAAATCGCCTTACGCAACACCCACGGATGCTCCCTAGCAGGTCCTCTAGATCGCGTTCGTGGGCACGCAATCATTCTCTCAGACTCGCTCTCTCTTCCAGCAACATTCAGATTTACATTTTCTCCTCCATTCTCTCTCAGATTCACGCTATCTTCTTCACTATTACCACTCTCAATTTCATCAACAATCTCATCTATACCCTCTAACTCGTTCCCAAATACCTCCCCAATTCTTCAACTAACCCATCCCATTCGCTCATTGACCTTTCCAATTCTTGCAACGATTCATTCATGCTTTCAATCACTCGTCTATCACTGCTACGCTCTCTTACTCTTACACTTTCGCTCACCTCCAACCGTTCACTAACCCCTACACGTTCAGTCAACTCAGTTATATCAAACCCGCATATGCTATACGTTCTATCCATACCATCCCATTCATCCGTATTACACGCTTTATCACTCATTTCCACTTTGGCACTCACACCTATCACACAACTTACGACCATTCAGTTTACTTACGTTCTTCCCTTTCTTACGTTTTTTACCATACTCTATCAAAACAAATTGCTGATCCTCCATACACAAGCTCTCATGCATACTTGGTTCACCCACATTCGATTTCAACCATTTATACACCCCATTCTCTCTCACATATTCCGGTACATCCTTCCATCTACGCAATTGGTTGTGATGCGCTCGCATTTCTCTCACACTACCATCTACACATACTTCCCCTACAACATAACTAAGCCCACTGGGACCAACTTCCAACACCTCATACGGACCCTCAAATTTTCCACGACTTTATTTACATTCAACCGCCCTTTCTCGATTACTTCTTTCAACACTTTCTCGCCCACCTTGTAACTTTCAAACCTTTCAT
The DNA here is from genome assembly GCF_040412425.1 of Macrobrachium rosenbergii. Taxonomy (NCBI): domain Eukaryota; kingdom Metazoa; phylum Arthropoda; class Malacostraca; order Decapoda; family Palaemonidae; genus Macrobrachium; species Macrobrachium rosenbergii. The sequence goes on from NC_089756.1 coordinate 60,173,300, forward strand.
GCGCCTTCTTCCATACCTCCCTATCATTATCAGATAGACCCAATCTCGGTCTCACTATCTTTTCAAAATTTAACACATATTTACACGGAGACATACCAATACCCTTATGCACGGTGGCGTTGTATACCCACAACGCCGCCAACGTTTACATCCCAATCATTATCACATTCACTCATCATACGTAATATCTCTGTCAACGTTTTCACTGTTCGTTCCGCCAATCCATTCGCACTGGGCATATACGGCGAGAGTACACATGTTCTATGCCCCAATCATGCAACATTTGCTCAAACTCCCATCCAACAAATTCAGGCCCATTGTCACTCAACATTCGCGTCGGCTTGCACACACACAATGGCAACATCACTTGACCCACCATTCTCGCTACAGTCTCACTCTTTTTGTTCGAATCGCTACCGTGATATGCAAACTTACTCAAATGATCTACCATTACAACCATTCCCACATGTCCTCTAGCAGTCACAGGCAACGACACACAATCAATCACAACCATCTCAAATAACTCTTTCATCTGCAATCGCAACACAGGTGGATTCGCATGCACACTTTGATACTTACCCTTCTGACAGTCCGCACACGTAATCGCTACATCCGCACAAATTTTACTCAATCCAGGCACATACAATCTCTCTCTCATACATTCCCATAATTTATTTTTCCCCAGATGCCCAAACCTATTATGCACCAATAAACACATACCCACAGCTGCGTCTTCCGAAAATACTGGCACATACACTTCCCCATCCCATATCCCTTCCTGATGCAAAAAATAAACTATACCTTTACATACAACAAATCTCTTAGCACTTCGCTTATACACTTCTAACTCAGACGGCCAACTTCCTACTCTTACACCCCTAACACACACTCTCTTAACATATTTATTTTCATGCACTGATTTTGCATCTGCTTAATTTCCTCTTCACTCAACAAATCATTTTCACTCCTTGCAATATCTACCATACCTACAAAACTAGTTTTAGACACATCCCCTCCTTTAACCTTCGTTATTTCCCTGCCGCCCTTTCCTAAAATTCCCCTCCCGACATCCACACTTATATCATGCATTCTCATAAAATCAATTCCTAATAAAAACATGTTGGCATATCATTCTCATCCATGACTACAAAATTATGTATTATTTCAAATCCCCTAACTGAATTTTTAATTGTACCTCCTCCCATACTAACACATTCCCTTGTCCCAAACCATGTATCCTTACACTCGTTGATTTTCTTTTATATCCCAATCGCACCTTTCCAATTCACTAACTACTGTACTACTCACTAACGACACTTGTGCTCCTGTGTCTACCAAACTACAATATTTATTCTGATCCACCACTACATTCGTTACTAATTTACCTTTCGCTTCATGCATACACGCTCTCACGGCTACATTCACCTGCTTAGCTTCCTCACAACCATCCTCATCGCATTCATCTTCAACGATATCCTCAACCCTACCCCTTATTCCCTCATTTTTCCCACAATCACCTTTCTTAACCAGCCAGCTACAAGTATCCTTTCCACAGTGAACATTTAAAATCACATTCGTACCACTTTCATTCACTCTTCCTTTATACTCTACCGGCCTATTCCATCCAAAGAATAATCGTACTGTAATTTTAAACATTTCCGCCACCACCAACAACACTTTCACTAACTTTTCCTCCTCATCTAATTCCCTTCCTTCCTCACGCACTCCTCCTTCCGGCATCTCATTCATCACCTTTTCACGCAACTCGTTCATGCTCGCAGGTACTCCGTCAATCAACCCATTTATTTCCAAACTACCCAACCCCCCAAAAAGACATTCCCACACTCGATTCTCCCCTACATACTGTTGCTTTACCACAAATCCTACAGGTACTTGGTCCGGGTCCCAGTTGCTCCTAACCCTATCATCTCATTCAGTCCACATACGCGACATAGCATCTGCAACAATATTCTGTCTACCTTGTGCATACTCTACCTTAAAACTAAACTCATTCAAATCCTCTATCGTTCTCGCAATTCTAGCATTCACACTCTCCTTTTTAACCATATATACTAGCGGTCGATGGTCCATCCAGTATCACAAAATCTACCCCATACAAAAATACTTTCAACGCTTTCACACAAAAACCTTATTGCAGCCAATTCCTTTTCAATCACCGAATATTTCAACTCTGCCTTTCCAAACGCCTTGCTCACATACGCAATTACTCTCAATTGTTCTCCCCATTCGCCTTCTGCATTTGTACCAAGCATCCTCCCATACTATATTTACTTGCATCCGTATACAGTTCTAGTTTATTCGCATTCTCACTATAGTCCGGGAAAGCCAACGTCACGTCTCTTGCAGCCTCCTCCTTCAATCTCTCGAACGCTTGATCATTCGCTCATCCCATTTCAATCTTACACAATTTCTCTTCCCCGTCCATTCAGTAAGTGGTTTCCGATCCCCTGAACAATCTTTTATAAACTTCCTTCCAAACTCAATTAAACCCAAAATCCTTTCAACTCACGCATACGGTCCGGGACGTGGAAATTCCCTCACCTTATTCACGAACTTATCACTCTTCCTTACACCTCTTCCACTCACCATATGCCCTAGGAATTCCACCTCCCCAGCCAACCAAGCACACTTTTCAAATTTTACTTTTATTCCTACTTCTTCCAACCTTTCTAACACTCGTTCAAGCAGTTCCATATTCTCTTCTACAGTCTCACTCGCAATCAAAATGTCATCTATAAAAACAGTTACCTTCTTGCGATCAAACCCAGCCAGAACCACATTCATTGCCCTTTGGAAGGCAGCAGGCGCATTAGCCAGTCCGAAACTCAATCTTCGGAACTGGTAGTGGCAGGAACCACTAGAAAAGGCCGTAATATGCCTGCTCCCCTCCTCCAGAGGCATCTGGTAATAGCCCCTTACCAGATCTAATTTTGTAAACACTTTCATTCCATTCATCTTGTATACACAATCAGACACCACATTCATCGGGAATCGCTCTTTCACAGTTACTTCATTCACCTTCCGATAATCCACACACATCTGCAAACTTCCATCTGGCTTACGTACCGGTACAATGGGGCTATTCCAGGCGCTCATCTCCTTTCAATCACTCCCACCCTCTCAAGCTCCTCACACTGCTCCTCTATCTCACGATTGATAGACGGAGAAAAATGTCGGGACGCTGATATATGGGGGTGTCGTCTTCCAGAACTATTTTAAATTCGGGAAGCTTGATCCCCAAAATCCTCATCTCCACGACTCAATGCCCCCGCCTATCCCACAACATTCTCCTCAATCGTTCTCTTACGTTATCACTTACATTTTCATCTACCTTTACTCTTTCCTTCAACTCCTCATACGTCCAATCATTAGCTCCTTTCAAATCACCTGTCATCACCTGCCGTACCTTCACGTACCTCTCATCATCCACATTCACCAACGCACGTAATATTCCCACGCAATCTCCCTCACATATTCCTCGGACTCGCTTCTTCCTGACACTCGGCAATGACGTTATATATACCCTCGGATCTCCCATGTTCAAAACCCCATCATATACACACACATTTGCCCTGACTAATTTATTTATGTCTATTCCTCAACCACATACTCACACCTATCATTGTTGGCTATCCCGAGGCTATCCGGCCATGCCACTTTCACACTCACAACTTCTCCAATATCATGTGGCACTTTTACCCTCTCTGTCGCAATTACAGGCACTCTCTTCCACAATTTTTGCTCAACCCTACCATCCTTCCCCAAATACAAATCCCCAAGCACATCCCCTTTCATACGTAATTCAATTACATTCATACTAGGACGGACCACCATCCCGCATTTTTTCAAAAACTCACATCCCAATAAAATATCATATTTATCATTCGTATACTCTCAATCACACAAAAATCACTTTCATCCATCACTACACCCCCAATTTCTAACCGTTCACACACTCTTCCAACCACTGCTACCCCTAAATTTCCAATCCCTCTTACTTCCCCCTGACAGTTCCTAATCTCACACGTATTCCTCAATTTCTCACATCCATTCTTAAATATGACATTCATACTACACCCTGTATCTACTAAGGCAATCAATCTTACTCCCTTACAACACACTTGCACACTCATGCACTCGTCAGTCTTTCCAGCAAAACCTCCCTCATGCAACAACCCCTCACGTACATGCATCACACGCACCGCTTGCATCCTGGAGGATCCACCCATTTGAACCCCCTTCACACTAAGTTTCCCGAATTCGCTGTCACAGTCACCCTCTTTCGTCTACATACACTTGATACATGCCCTTCCATTCCACATTCGTCACACTTCGCTCTCGGTTCTGAACACATTCTCGCATAATGCCCATTCTTACCACAGTTACCACATATTACATTCACTCGGGTACCCCTACAACCATTAGCAACATGACCCACCTGTCCGCACGGTAGCATTTAACCCCTATCTTTCGTGACACTCCCTTACCAAATGTCCCGATTGTCCACACCCAAACACGCTCCTAAAGCCCACCTACACTCATTCTTTGTATGTCCTTCCTTTCCACATCTAAAACACTTCGCTCGACTTCCACTCATCGACCTTCCCTTTGTACACTACTATCCCTAACCCGTCCAACCCGTTGTTCCCTTACAAACCCACCATTCATCCTCACTGGCACCTCCACATTGCTTGCTCTTACACTCCTATCTATTACACTATCGGCCATTCTCATTGGGCCCCTCAACACTGCATCCCTAAAGCTTCCAAATTCTGGTACTCTCTCATCTACCCCAGCCCTCACACTTACACTTCTGCTCTCTTTTATAACCCTGTCAAGCTCATAATCTTCTACAATTTCCAAAATTTCTCCCCAAGTCAACCTTTCATTCGTCCACCTTTTCTTCTCCTTCCGCTTCAAGTTCACAAATTCTCTAACTCCATCTGGCACTGTCCCTAACAACTTCCGTACTAACTCCTTACATTCATCTATCCCATCATCCCCAAACTTCTTCCTTGCCAACGTCTCCAGCCTACAAGCATATAGTGACAAGGTTTCCCAGCTTTCATTCTTGCCTCATCAAATTCATTCTTCCTCTTATACTTAACACTCACTTTCATACGCCTCGCTTGCTCAACTAGTCTAGCTTTCACCTTGTCATACTCAACATCCCCACACTCATAATAACCCTATACATATCAAGTAAAAACCCAGTCAAATACTCTCCTAATTCTCGTGCCCACACTCTCTTACTTTCCCCATACTTATCCTGACAAAACCTTTCATACTCCCTAAAGAAATCATGCACATCCCTACTTCCATACTCATTATACTTTTCACACTGCGGGTACCTCCTCACATACATAGCCTTTCTCACTTCTTTCTCACTTTCACTCTCACTTTCGCTACTTTCGCTCTGTCCTTTCATACCCTCTTCCGAATAACAAAGAGTCCACTTCTGCACTTACATTCATCTTACTCATTACACTCTTCTTCCCCCCTTTTTATCTTTTTATCCACTCACCTCCATCCACCTCACTATCACTACTGCCTTCACCCTCTCCCTTCTTTCCTGCCTTTCCCACTTCCTTACCCTTCTTACCAGTTTCCTTTCCCTTTCCTTCTTCCCTTTTTCTTCCCCTGACTTATCCTTACTTTCCCTCTGTTCCTTCCCTTGCTTTTCATTCCCTTTTCCTTACCCTGCCTCTCATTCCTCGTTTCTTACTTCCTATTCCCATATCACTTTCATCACTCACGCTTCCATTCACTTCTTCCTCCTTTTCTTTCTCTCTTACCCCTTCACACGTTCCAGAGAACCTGCCTCCAACAGCCCCTTCTCCAAAAACACCCTTGAACATACCTTTCACCATTTCTTCCACACCTTCATCATTCCTCCAACTTTTATCCATCCTCTCTTCCATCCTCTCTTCCATTCTCTCTTCTGACTCTTTCATCTCCCCTTTCATTTCTTCTTTTGCACTTCTTAGCATTCCCTCCACCTCCTCCAACTGACTCCTCAATCTCTCATTCTCACCCCTCAACCACGTATTCTCCTCTCTCAACCTTACTAGTTCCTCTTCCATCCTTCTCTTCAGTCACACTACCAGCCACCAATCTCACTTGCAGCTGCAATACCAGCTGCCCCACGTTGGGCGCCAAATATTATGTGGCGGAATTCTAACCCTCAAACAAAACAACACTCACCCTGATCTTCGGTTGCTGGAGATGGGTAAAGGTCCAAGGTCGCCAATCACAGCACACAGAAACCACAAAACAAAATTTCAAACAAACCCTCCACCAACAACGAACAAAAAAAGAGACACATGCACCATCAATATCAACAAACCGAAAAAAACAAAAAGCCAGACAAACTCCCCGTTCACTTTCAGGGTTGGACCTCAACTGCCCAAGACCTCCCAAAAAACGAAAAACTCCCGACAGACCAACAGACAGAGAGACAGCCGTAAAACCAACTCCAACAACCGAACCACTCACAATGACAATTACACTCTCTCTCTCTCTCTCTCTCTCACAAAACGTTGGGAAATGCTAAATAAAAACAAATTTCTGATCCCTCTATAATGCTACGTACCGCAGATGTAAACATACGTACCCTGCAGTATTCCTGTTGTCTTACGTATTTTAGATATGCTCTACGTACTACCCGTAGTACTGTACTATACTATGTATCATCCTAAAACACTTTTTGTATGTAATATTTAAAAATCATCTTACAACAAAACATTTTATAAAATGTACGTACTGTATGCGCAGAAGGTCCATGTTAGTATATGTGTAGCGCAACCAATAGTACCATGCATTATACCGTAGCGGGAAATTTCGACAAATGACCCAATATACAACCCATTTTATTGCTATCTTACAACAAAACATTTTATAAAATGTACGTACTGTATGCGCAGAAGATCCGTGTTAGTATATGTACGCGCAACCAGTACAGTAGTACCATGCGTGTACCGTAGCAGCAAATTATCAGCAAATGACCCAATACAGTATACAGTAGTGTAATCCGTTTTATTGCTACTGTATCTCACGTTTGTGTGTTTTGCATGTACAGTACTATGGCCTAAAAATATTTTTTTAAATCGTGCATTAAGATGTCCTCTGAATGCTCTGCTTCTTCTAAGGCCTCTGGCCAATAGCCTACAATTACTGTAATGACTGATGAGAAGAAAGTACTGTAGACATGACTGTTTTGTTAAGAGAGGGCAAAAGTCACGAAGTAGCAGCAGCCCATTACAGCATGACATTAATTGCGGTCGCCCACATTGAGCATGAACAAGGTAAAATACTCATGCAGCCCTACTGTACCACCTTTGTTGCCATGTTCAAATACCTTAACATGACAGCGCCTCCCGTCATTCATCGTACTGCACAACTAATTCATCATCATCATCATCTACAGCATACTGAAATCAACATTCATCACCAGTTACTACCCGTATGATTTAACTTTACAGTACAGTACAGTACTGTATTATTTATTATTATTAAGGTACCCAGTGTAGTATACATAATATTATTATTTAATTTCTATTACTATTATATGTACAGTACTGTAGTACAGTATTATTATTGATTTACATGATTTTTTAATGTTATTATACAATAAATATGAAAATACAGAATACTATTGCTATACGAAAAAGACAAAAAAAATCTGCATCCGCAAATATGGAGTTTCCCGCGAATATTTTTATAGATATGTTCCATGGAAAAACCCGCGAATGCGTGAGTTTCCCGCGAAAATTTTTTAGATAGGTTCCATAGAAAAACCCGTGAGTGGGTGAGTCCGCAAACCTTGAGCACGCGAATACGGGGGGTTCACTGTAGTTTGTAATCGAAATAAAGGTAACGTAAATCCAAAAGCTCCACTTGAAAAATACCCATCGGAGTTGAATCCATTTCAGGTCGTATCTATGGACTTTTTAGGTCCATTTCCTACAACTGTTAGGGGGAATAAACAAATATTAGCCTTTTTAGACTATCTAACAAGATATGTAGAGATTGTACCAGTAAGAAATAGAGATGTAATTACAGTAGCAGAAGCTCTTAAATCTAGAATTATTACGAGACATTCATGTCCACAAGTTCTTCTTTCTGATAACGCAGCAGAATTTACTAGTGAACTTTTAAGAAAATTATGTGAATTTTATGAGATAAATAAATGTCAAATCACAGCATATAAACCAAGTTCAAATGGAGCAGTAGAAAGAACGAATCGTAAGATAAAGGATATCCTGAAAACTTTAGTTAAACCTAATACAGAAGACTGGGATTTAGCTTTGGAAGACGTACAGTTTACTATAAACAATACTGTAAATGAGACAGTAGGAGAATCACCACACTACTTGTTATACGGATACGAGAAGAGACTACCAAATACGTTACTAGATGATGCCACACCACCCCAACATACTTATAACTACGATGACTATATTGCCTGGAAAACTAGACGTACGTATGAAACGATCAAACAGACGAGGACTAGACTTAAGGAAGCTCAGAGTGTCCAAGCAAAGTACTATGACAAAAATACAGCTAAACCAAAAATTGTAGTAGGTGCTCAGGTATATGTTCAGGATCATGTTCCAGAAGGTCCTAATATAAAAGTATCTTCAAAGTCTAATGGTCCTTATAGAGTATTAGAAGTGTTGAAGTTAAATAAGCTAAAGATCATAAGTGATATTGATCTAAAAGAAAGAATTGTTCATACCAATCATGTAAAGGTAATAAAAACAGACTCTTGGTCAAATAAGAGAATAGTTGAATTACTGAAATAAGATAAACAGGAACCAATAAATAACAAATACAACTTAAGAAAAAGATAAATTTATGTAAAGTGTTGAACTGTTAGATATAAACAATGTGTAGGCATTAAAATACCTCATGTATACAGAATATCTGATAAGGCTTATTCTTACAGATACAAACATGCGGTTCTTCTTGGTTATCATAACACTGCTTTATGTGTCATCTGAGGTGGTGATCTGGAAGGGTGCACTACTAGAGGAAAAGGGATCTGTGAAATTAATAAAGGACTTGGGCATAGTGAGTATTGACATTACATCAGTGCTTATCAATGAAATGACATTGAAAGATGTCCAAAGGGAATTAAAATCATTAATTAGGAAAAGTGAAAATAACAGTGTTTTACCATTGTTGGAAAAACTAGATAATGACATAGGAAGTGTGTTATATACAAGATCCAAACGATCCCTCTTACCTTTTATAGGAACAGCACTTAATCAATTATTTGGGGTCGCGACGGACTCTAATGTAGAAAAAGAAAGTGCCCGTATAGACAAACTGGAGAAATGGGCAGCAACAAGGGGCATTGTGTTAAATAAGATTATAAGCTCTCAAAACTTAAACAGTGAGGAATTGAAAAAAATAAAGGAATTTATTAATCAAGTGAACACAAATATTACCAAAGAGATTAAGATAATAACAGATGAACAACATTTAAGTACATTTATGAACAATGTTAGAATTGTATTGCAAGACCATAAAGATCTGTTAAATGCCATTTTGTTGGCCTATAAAGGAATATTAAGTCCAACATTAATAAACCCAAGAGAATTAGAGGGCATAATTAGTGTTTTTGGGTAGAAGGACATTACACCCCTTTGGTAAAGGATATAATGGTCTATTATAATTTGATAACCACCAAGGTAGTTAAAAATAAGATTCTTCTAATACTACCTTTTAATTAAAAAGAGGCAGATGTACTGATGTCCATACATCCTTTTCCCATGTTGATAAAGGAAAACGTAATTATCTCAAATGTCAACCACATCAATTTTGCATTAGAAGAACATGGGCTAATGATGTCATTTATTACTGATGCTCAATTAAGAGATTGTATACTTTTGAAAGATAAAGAGTATATTTGCAACCTTGACAACCTGTATGAAACTACTAATGCCTATCCTTGTGTTCAAGAAATAATTGAAAACAAAAATCAAGAGACAGTACTGTGTACACAATTATCCAAACATGATTTTGTTTCCATCCTAGTAGAACAGTCAGTTTTTGTGTTTTCACTGAGTTCAGTAACAGCAACTATTAATTGCCATAATATAAGTACTGAAATTAATTTCAATAATGTCCATGCTTTTGATAAGACATGCAAGTTAGTTATTCCTAATAAATTATATTATGAACCTCATGTCTTCACAGAAATCACAATCCATAAAAATAACCCATACATGAACTACTCTAGTGAAGTTAAAGAATTTAAACTGTCTCAGTTAGAGTTAAAACAAATAAAAGAGTTGGATTTAGTAGATGAATTTTTTCTATTACAAAGAAAATGTTTCACCAGTTCTGTCTCTGTTCAATTTGGTTAATCATTATTGTAATTATAGTGTTTGCAATTTTGGTCAAACGTGTGGTAATTTCAAATATTGAGAAGATTATAACAGAAATAAAAAGGGTCAATGGAGAGTAAAACGATCTTATAGACATAATTTACTACTGAATTCTTTATGTATTATTATTTGCATTATGTGTTAAAACAATTAACCATTTTTATAGTATAATAATTCATTGTTCATTATATATATAAATATATATATATATATATATATATATATATATATATATATATATATATATATATATATATACAAGGGTAAGTCAAAAAGTTCCAGGAAAAATTGTTGAATGATGTATTTACACAGGAATGAAAACAACCCAAATACTTGGTAAACAATTATCTGTGATGTAGTGATCATATAGACTTGTTACCTCAGTCATCCTCTTGCTACCGTGGTGTTAACATCTGCTTCAGAAAAGTAACTTCTTGAACCCATGGAAAATAAAAATTTTGAGATGAGAGCTAACATCAAGTTCCTGACCAAGCTTGATTGGAAACCAGGAAAAATTATTGAAGCTTTGCAACAAGTTTATGGAGATTCTCCTCCATCTTCAGTTGTTTATGATTGGATAAAGCGATTTAAGGATGGTCGGGAGGACCTCAAAGACAACCCAAGAGAGGGAAGACCATCGACTGCAAAAAATGAAAGAATTGTGGCTTTGGTGCAGAATCTAGTGGATGAAGATCGTCGGATTACTATCGATATGATAGCTAATGAAACTGGGATCTCCCATGGTTCTGCATTTTCAATTTTAAATGAAAATCTTGGTTTGAGTAAACTTTCAGCACGTTGGGTCCCAAAAGCGTTGTGAAGACCAACTGCATCAAAGAGCTGAACTTTCTCTTGCAGTTTTAACGAAGATTGAATCAAATGAATCAGAGTTTTTGACCGGATTGTTACTGGAGATGAAACTTGATCCATCAATATGACCCAGAAAGTAAAATTCAATCAAAGCAATGGTTACCAAGAGGTTTAGCTGCACCAGTGAAGTTCAAAGTGGCGAGATCTGCCCAGAAGGTTATGGCAACAGTGTTTTGGGACTCCAAAGGAGCGATTTTGATTGATTTCCTTGAAGGACAAAAAACAGTCACCGGGAACTACTACAAAGGTGTTTTGCAAAAACTGAAGACTGCATTGGCTAAAAAACGTCGAGGAAAGTTGCACCGCAGAATTTTGTTCCATCATGATAACGCTCCAGCACATTCATCAAGGGTTGCAAGAGAAGTCCTACGGAAATTTAGGTGGGAAACTCTTCCACATCCTCCTTATAGTCCTGATCGTGCTCCTTCAGATTTTTTCCTGTTCCCAAAACTCAAGGAACACTTAAGAGGAGTCTGGTTTGAATCTTTGGATGCTGCTAAACATGCAGTTTCAACATGGTTTAATAGAAAGGCCCCAAATTTCTACAAAGAAGGGTTGCAGAGGTGGAAACAGCGCCTTGAAAAGTGTATAGAGTTAGATGGTAGATATGTAGAAAAATGATGTTTGAATTTCCTTAAATAAAGAGTATATTGAATTTTTCCTGGAACTTTTTGACTTACCCTCGTATATATGTATGTATGTATGTATGTATGTATATGTATCTCTTTTGATTCATGATATAATATATGTGAATTTTCTACCATATATTCTTAACTGATTTTTTTGCATTAGTGCATTGACACAGTTTGTGCAATTTAAATATTTTTTGAGAATTGACTTGATGGGCAATCATATAAATACTTTATTTTATTTGTGATTTTGCAATCATCCATTGAAATATATTCTTTTTGTCACAATGAGGGCAGTGAGAGGTAGCGTGACCGAGTGATGTTGTGGTGTAGAATAGATAGGGAAATTAGAGAGAGAGAGAGAGAGAGAGAGAGAGAGAGAGAGAGAGAGAGAGAGAGAGAGAGAGAGAGAGAGAGAGAGAGAGAGAGAGAGAAATAAGAATAAAGAGAGAGGCAAAGAACACAGTGATAACGCCCAAATGCTGTTGTATTGTGTTATCAATACACGGGATGTTTACATGAACCATTGCAGTATATCATGTTGAAGCCATAAAAACAGTCGTAAAAGTGAGAACTAATGGCCTCGCGATTGAAGCTAACCAAAACATGAGTCAGCACAACCTAAATGCTTACAGCAGCTGGTTCTATAGCCCCGCCTTCTCAGGAAGGCATTTTCGTGGAAGTTCCAGGAATTTGGGGGTTGGCTCAAGTGATGTACTTCTTCAACCTCCAATCAATTATGTTTGGGAGGGGTCTTTCACACACCCTCCTAAGATCACCTCCTATCAAGTCCTCTAAGGAGAGATTTGAATCACACCCACTACAGTCCTTCTAATCAGCTACTTGAAGGGGAGGCCTTGCTGATTAATCCTTCCAATAAGGCTAGAAGGAGGTGGAGATTGCAAATAGCAAGTTTTTCTTGGGGTTCGACAAGTTAGAGACCTACGAGGAGAGGAGAGTTCAGAACTGTGTCCTTCAAGGGAGAGTATGTCTCCCCTCGCTTCAGTGTTCCCCATATAGACTGAGTCAAGAGTGATTCGTTTCTATCATTGTAACTTGTTAATTTTGTACTGATCTTTATAATACTAAGTACTAATTAAAGTGAAGAAATTACCGATCTTGTCTCTATACGCCTTTCTGAGAGATATCAATACTTAAAAATAATAGATATACAAAGATAGCATCATCATCCGATCTGAAGGGATAAGAAGAAGGACACCTCAAACAAAGAAACCAAGGTAAGAAGAGAAAGACTAAAACCATACAAACATACAACAAAGAACATAAAAGGGGAGAAGATAATATATATATATATAACAATATTATATAATATATATATATATATATATATATATATATATATATATATATATATATATATATATATATATATATATATATTCACAGACTCACCTATTTGCAGATTTTTCTGTGGAACCTATCTATAAATTATTCACAGGAAACTCACCTATTCAAGGTTTTGTCGTCGAGCAATATTCTGTATTTTCATATTTTTGTGACTAAATACTGTACTGTAGCTACATATACATTTTATGATAAAATAATGAGTTACAGTACTAATTTTCAAATATTAATATTAAGTTAAATGAGATAAAATAACAACATTAAATAATAAAAATGATAATTCCCTCTCTCTCTCTCTCTCCCTTTATTTTTCTCAGTTCTCTCTCTCTCTCTCTCTCTCACTTACTGAGATGAGAGAATTTTTATGAATATGTAATAGGTATATTTATTTGTTTTGTG
>NC_089756.1:60194477-60231977 GCF_040412425.1 Macrobrachium rosenbergii
TTCATATATTGCCCCAGTGCTCTGCTCTCGATGTTGACGCAGTCCTCTATGCTTAGTAGCCCTCTCCCCCTTTCCTTTCATGTTATGTATAGTCTGTCTGTATTTGCTCTTGGGTGTAGTGCTTTGTGTATCGTCATGTGTTTTATAGTTTTCTGGTCTATGCTGTGGAGCTCAGCCTTCGTCCACTCCACTACTCCTGCCCTGTATCTGATTACTGGTACTGCCCATGTGTTTATGGCTTTCGTCACGTTTCCGGCGTTGAGTTTTGACTTGAGTATCGCCTTAAGTCTCTGCATATATTCTTTCCTGATCGTGTCCTTCATCTTTTGGTGTTTATATCCTCTCCTTCTATTATTCCCAGTTATTTGTATCCTGTCTCATCTATGTGTTTGATGCTATTCCTGTCTGGTAGCTTTATCCTTTCAGTCCTTGTTACTTTGCCTTTTTGTATGTTGACCAAGGTGCATTTTTCTATTCCAAACTACATCCTGATGTCCCCAGATACAATCCTTACAGTCTGGATTAGGGTATCTATTTCCTTGATGCTCTTACCATACAGCTTGATGTCATCCATGAACATCAGATGGTTAATTCTGTTGCCTCCTTTCTTGAGTTGGTACCCAGCATCCATCTTCTCCAGTACTTTTGTCATGGGAATCATGGCTACTATGAACGAAGAGTAGTGGGGACAGTGAGTCACCTTGAAAGATCCCTCTCCTAATGTTAACCTATGCTAGTCTTATCCCAGAGCTTGTAAATACTGTATTCCAGTTGTGCATTGTATTTTTAAGGAAGCTGATGGTGTTTTCCTCTGCACCATATATTTTTAGGCATTCTGTTAACCATGTGTGCAGTATCATGTCAAAGGCTTTCTTGTAGTCAATCCATGCCATGCTTAGGTTGGTTCTCCTTCTCTTACTATTCTTCATTACCATTTTGTCTATTAGGAACTGGTCTTTTGTTTCCCTAAACTTCCTCCTACAGCCTTTCTGTTGGTGGGGGATGGTGTTTGTATCCTCTAGGTAGTTGTATACCTGTTCACTGATGATGCCTGTTAGTAACTTCCACATTTTTTGGTAGGCAGGTGACAGGCCTGTAGTTACTTGCTATATTTCCCTTGCTCTTGACTTTCTGTACTAAGGGTGTTCTCCCTGTGGTCATCCATTTGGGCGCATGGTGGTTTGTGATGCAATGCTGGAGTTGTTCTGCTATTCATGGGTGTAAGGCCTTGAAGTTTTTGAGCCAGTATCCATGGATTTCATCTGGACCTGGGGCTTTCCAGTTGGGCATTTTCTTTAGTTTGTGTTTGACTGTGTCTGTCGTGATCTCGGTGAATCTTTGTTTTATTCTCCCCATTTCTTCTGCCTTGATTTCCAGGAGCCATGTTGCATGTTTGTTGTGTGATACTGGATTGCTCCATATACTTTCCCAGAGTCTCTTACTTGGTTCGGCTTCAGGAATTTCCTGGTGATTGTCTTCCCCTCTTAATTGCTGTATAGTCTTTTCTTGTTGGTTCTGAAGAGTTTGTTCTGTTGGTATCCTTTATTCCTGTTCATGTACCATTGGATCTTATGTGCTTTGGCTTTAGCCCTGTGTTATATCTTCTACTGTATTGTTTAGTCCCTTCTCCTGTACTTTGTATTTCTCATTCAGTTCCTCTCTTGTTTCTTGCTTCTTAGCCTCTTTTCTGCCATCTCTTTCAGTTTACTCAAGTCAGATCTCATCGCCATGATTTGTTTTTCCAGGCGCCTTTTCCAAGACGGTTACTGCTTTGGTTTCTGTTGTTGTTGTTGTTGCTGTTGTTGTTGTTGTTATAATATTATTATTATTATTATCATAATTATCATTATTATTATTAGGTAAATCATTTATTTATCAACAAACAAATAAACATATACATAAAAACATAAAAATTCTCTCATCTCAGAAAAAGATGAGAGGATTTTTATGGTTACATGTATGTTTATTTGTTTTGTATGATAAAATAAATTATTTACCTAATATTAAGTACTAATTTTCAAATATTAATAAGATTAGTAATAAAAATAATAATAATAATAATAATAATATAACTGTAATTACAACATTTATACATTTCTATAGTGAATTATGTGATATTTTAGACAAACAAATATCATTTTCCGATCTCTTGAGAAACCTTTGAAGAGAGGGGCAAGGGCAAACCTGTCAAATGTGTCAATCGTTGCCCACAGCATGTCAAAGGACTTCTGGTACTATCTCTCTCTTTCTTCTTTTTCCTTCATAAATCATGAATTTCCAGCTTTTGATATCTAATGTAAGAATAACTTCTCTCTCTTTCTCTCTCTCTCTCTTGTGTTATTCTGTCTCCGTAATAATTCATAATTATTTAACTTATTTTAATTAACCCTTAAACGCCGACTGGACGTATCATACGTCGACTAAAATTGTCTGTCGGGTGCCAAGTGGACGTACCGTACGTCGACTACAAAAACTTTCAACCTTCGGTCAACTTTGACTCGACCGAAATGGTCGAAAAACACAACTGTAAGCTAAAACTCTTACATTCTGGTAATATTCAATCATTTACCTTCATTTAGCAACAAATTGGAAGTCTCTAGCACAATATTTTGATTTCTGGTGAATTTTTGAAAAAAACTTTTTCCTTACATCCACGCGGTAACTCGGCCGAAAATTTCAGAAATTCTTTCATCATTTTGTCGTAATTTTTGCACCATTTTATATTAGCCGTTACATAGAGTTTTATATATGAAAATGTGCGCAATTTCATGTAAAATACAATAAAAAACAACCCATGGTTGTAGCTTTTATCAGTTTGCAAATATTTTCATATAAATCACGATAAGTGCCAAAATTTCAACCTTCAGTCAACTTTGACTTGACCGAAATGGTTGAAAAACGCAATTGTAAGGTAAAACTCTTACATTCTAGAAATATTCAATCATTTACCTTCATTTTGCAACAAATTGGAAGTCTCTAGCACAATATTTCGATTTATGGTGAAATTTTGAAAAAAAAACTTTTTCCTTACATCCACGCGCGGTAACTCGGCCAAAAATCTCGGAAATTCTTTCGTCATTTTGTCGTAATGTTTGCACCGTTTTATATTGTCGTTACATAAAGTTTTATATATGAAAATGTGCGCAATTTCATATAGAATACAAAAAAAAACTCATTGTTGTAGCTTTTATCAGTTTTGAAATACATTCATATAAATCACAATAAGTGCCAAAATTTCAACATTCGGTCAATTTTGACTCGACCGAAATGGTCGAAAAACGCAACTGTAAGCTAAAACTCTTACATTCTAGTGATATTCAATCATTTACCTTCATTTTGCAACAAATTGGAAGTCTCTAGCACAATATTTCGATTTATGGTGAATTTTTGAAAAAAACTTTTTCCTTACGTCCGTGCGGTAACTCTGCCAAAAATCTCAGAAATTCTTTCGTCACTTTGTCGTAATTTTTGCACCGTTTTTCTAATAGCCGTTACATAAAGTTTTATATATGGAAATGTGCGCAATTCCATGTAGAATACAACAAAAAATAACTCATGGTTGTAGCTTTTATCAGTTTTGAAATATTTTCATATAAATCACGATAAATAGAAAAAATTCGACCTTCAGTCAACTTTAACTCGACCGAAATGGACTTACAGTCTAGTAATATTCACTCAATTACCTTCATTTTGCAACAAACGGGAAGTCTCTAGCACAATATTTCGATTTATGGTGAATTTTTGAAAAAAAACTTTTTTACATCAGCATGTTACGAATTCATGCATCATTTTGTGATAATATTTTCTCTGTGTTGCTTTGATCTTTTTACAATTTGTTATATACCAAAATCATTGCAATTTAGTGTACAATACAAAGAAAAAAAATAACTCATTAGCTTTAACTGTTTTGCTCACAGCATGATTTATATACAAGTATATATGAAATTTTTTTTCACACTGTCAAATATTCCAATATTGAGATATGATAATGATATTTTTTTTTTATTTCTGATGGTTGCATACTAAACTTCAGGCACTTTTGTAAATAGAGGCTCGGCGTTTAAGGGTTAAGGACAATCTCTCTCTCTCTCTCTCTCTCTCTCTCTCTCTCTCTCTCTGGTTACTGCTCACACATTTTTACAACTTATTATTTCTCTGTACATCTTTAGCTGTACAGCAGAGTTTAAATTGATCTAATTTTACCCGTACCGTTTATGAACTATAAATGCGCTAGTGTGGCAAATACGTTCTAATACATACAGACATAATAACTTATAGTTGTATTAGTCCAAATGAAAAACACTGTTTGTTCATGAAAAAGCATTTCAGAACAAAGAGAAAGAGGCATTGAATAAAGAAGTTATTAAAAAGAGGTTGAGAAGACTTCTAAAAATAGATTGGTTGAAGGGGAGAGGGAGAGAAATTCTCTTCCAACTCTCTATTTTTATGTTGAAGGGGATGGGATGAGGGAGGGGAAGTGGAAGGGGAAGGTGGAGGGGGGGAGGGGATGGGAGGGGAGGAAGGGAGGAAGGGAAAGGGGAGGAGGGGAGGAAGGGAAAGGAGAGGGAAGGGGGAGGAAGGGAAAGGGGAGGGGAGAGGGAGGGAAAAAGAAGATAAGATTGAAGGGGGAACTGGAAGGGTGAGGGGAAGATAAAGGGGGAGAGGAAATTACAATCCCCTATTAGAAAAGAATAAAATACATCACTGAACATAGACAATAAATAAAAAGTCTTATACTTCTATGATACGTGCTCAGGTGTGTGTGGGGGTGGGGGAGGAAGGTCTGTCTCCCTTTCAACAGTAGACGGACCTTTTATTAATTACACGAAAATTCACTAAACAACAAACGGATGGAGATTCGTTCTAGATATGATGATGGTAATACCACAAGGTACTTAAGAATTTGTATTTTATTGGCAATGTATAATTAAGATACGTTTGGCTTAAGATGAACACTGAAAAAATGTGGTAATTTCATCCCAAGTAATTCTTTTTTGAGGGGGTAGAACTGTCACAGAAGCATTTGGTCTGCTAATACGGATGCTAGGATGGTGATGAATTAGTTCTTAATCTCCAAAGTTGTGCCCATAACTAAGAATTTTTTTTTTTTTTGTGAATTAAGTACTTAGATATGATGATGTTAATATCACAAGGTACTTGAGAATTTGTATTTTACTGGCAGGGTATGATCAAGATACGTTTGGCTCAAGATGTACACTGAATAAAATGTGGTAATTTCGATGCAAGTAGTTTTTTAATGAGGGGGTAGGCATATCACAGAAACATTTGTTCTGTTACTACTTTTTTCCATGGCGAGAATTGTAAGGGCTGATTGGTGTGGTGGTAGAAGTTATATTTTGAAATACATTGCTTTATGACCGAATGAAAGTAATTCTAATACAGTCAAACACCTCTGTTTAATTTTTTGGATGTACTATTTTGATTTTAGGGTTTGCAGTGGGAGGAATTTAAGGACGTCACCAACGGAAAAGGTGGCGGATTTCCACCCAAGCTACTATTGACTCACATACAGTTACTGAAAAAAGGTGAAAAGCACCAGTAAAAACAAAAAATTTCATTTGTTCTCTCTGAGTCTGATGTCTGTCACGGGGGTAGGGGTTTGATTTTGAGGTATAAACCTTCATGGGGTGACGTAGGGGCCATGTACCAAATTTTGTCTGGGTCTGTCAAGTGGTTTGGATTTCCATAGCGTCCAAACAAATATACAATCATCCACATTCACTTTATAATATATATATATATATATATATATATATATATATATATACACAGTAATACCTCGAACTTGCGTGATTCGAGTTGCACGAATTCATAGACACACGAATTTTTCACTGGAACCTAACTAATGATCATACACGAGTTTTTCACAGACACACGAACATCTGCGAACACTGAGAAATCCAGCAAAAGTATTTGTTTCATTATTTATGTAATTTATAAGTTTTCAAGCTTTTATGTGTAAATTAAATAACATTAAATATTAAAAGTAATAATTTCTCTCTCTCTCTCTCACTTTTAGTGAGATGAATTTTTATGGTACATGTATACAGGTATGTTTATTTGTATGATAAATAAACTTTTTACCTAATAATAAGTACTAATTTTCAAATAATAACACTAATAAAATTAAATAATAATAATAATAATAATAATAATAATAATAATAATAATAATAATAATAATAATAATAATAATAATAAAACTGTAATTACAAAATTCGTATTATTTTGAACAAACAAATTCTTCCCTCATCTTTTGTAAGGAGGAGGTGAAGGCAAAAGCTGTCAGACATGTCATTTAACACGACAAGGAGGGGAGAGTTGCTAATCGGTGGTCAAATTTTCTTGTAATTCTGTGTGTGTGTGTGTGTGTGTGTCTGTAATAATTCATAAGAAATTTCACTCTCTTAAGTAAGGACAACTGTTATCTCTCTCTCTCTCTCTCTCTCGTTCGAAGTCAGCCAACCTACGTAATACTGCAGTGTTTCTCTGTATGTCTTTAACTGTACAGTAGATAACTTTGAACTGATCTAATTTTACCTGTACCATTTACAAACTGTAAGTGTGCCGTTCTACAACACAGAGACATAGAGCATTTCAGAACAAAGAAAGTGACAGAATAAAGAAGTTTTTTAAAACGAGGTTGAAGGGACTTCTAAAAATAGATCGACGGAATGGGGGAGAGAGTCACACCATTTATTTCTTTTTTGAAGTGTAATGTATTAAGCTAACTTTTAAATGAAATTACAGTAACTTTAATTTCATTTAATAGTTAGTTTAATACTGAATTTCCATCTTTTGACATCTAACATAAGAATAACTTTCTCTCTCTCTCTCTCTCTCTCTCTCTCCCCCCAGTATAATTCATAAATAATATAACATGATATTTCAAGTAAGGACAATCTCTCTTTCTCTTTCTCTCCTGTGTGTTATTCTCTCAGTCTCCGTAATAATTGATAAATAATTTCACTCTCTTAAGTAAGGACAATCTCTCTCTCTCTCTCTCTCTCTCTCTCTCTCTAGTTAGCGATCACACATTTTTACAACTTATTGATTCCCTGTACGTCTTTACCTGTACAGTAGATAGTTTAAATTGATCTAATTTGACCTGTATCATCTACTAAGTGTAAATACGCTAGTATTGCAAATACGTTTTAAAACACAGAGACATAATAACTAAGAGTTGTATTAGTCAAAATATAAAACACTGTTTGTTCATCAAAATGCATTTCAGAACAAAGAGAAGGAGTCACAGAATAAAGTTGTCAAAAAGAGGTTGAGACGATTCTAAAAATAGATCGGTTGGAAGGGGAGAGAGAGAGAGAGAGAGAGAGAAATTCTCTTCTAAATCTCAGTTTTTATGTCAATCATTTATTTCTCTTTTTAAGGGTAATGTATTAAGCTAACTTTTAAATGAAATTACAGTAACTTTAATTTCATTTCAAAGTTAACTTAATAATTTAGAAGCATGATTAGAGTCATATTTAGTGTTTAAACTTTAGAAATAAACATTTATTAGCATTTTTAGAGACCAAGCCAAACTTACGCGAAAATTCACCCTGCACGAAGGGTTTTGGAACCTAACCTCATGTAAGTTCGAAGTATGACTGTTTATATATATACAGTAAACCCCCGTATGTGTGTTCTCACGATTCGCGGATTTCTCTATGGAACATATATATACTGCACACATTATTTGCAGAAAATTTGCCCATTCGTAGTATTTTTCACAGAGAAACATTCACTAATTGCTGTATTTTCATATCATTTGCAAGACTAAATGCACTTTTTGTGATAAAACTATTAAAATACTCAGGTATAAGCAATTTTTAGAGTTTTTTTGTGTTTGAACAATCCAACTAGGCAGTTCAAAGTGTTTTTGAGAGTTTTAACTATTCATGGATTTTAGCTCTTTATGGGTGGGGTGTGTGGCCCTTATCTCTGATATGTAGGAGAATCCCTGAACTCTACGAAGCATACCGTACTGATCTTTTGTGCTCCATTAATCCATTAATCTTTGCGAGAGGGATCTACCCGTCTTCCCCACGTAAATCTCATTACAATTGCTGCACAGAATCTTGTAAACTCCGGATTCTTCCCCTTTTTTATTTAAGTATTAATGAGCAAGCTCCCGATGGATTTGGGATAATGGAAATTAAAATGATTGTTAGACTTGAGTTGTTCGGTGGCTTTTGGATGTTTTTATATGGAAGCTTTTTTGTAATATATTATATTTGTTGTTAATAGCCCTCTCCATAATGGATGAGCTTTATTTTATCTAGGTACCCACTTAAAATCTAGTTGCAATGTTCAAATTGTCATATTGTTGACACACACACACACACACACACACACACATATATATATATACATGAGTGGGGACCTCTGTAATATATTATATTTGCGAGGGTAAGTCAAAAGTTGAAAAATTTACTCTTTATTTAAGGAAATTCAAACATCATTTTTCTACATATCTACCATCTAACTCTATACACTTTTGCTGTTTCCACCTCTGCAACCCTTCTTTGTAGAAATTTGGGGCCTTTCTATTAAACCATGTTGAAACTGCATGTTTAGCAGCATCCAAAGATTCAAACCGGACTCCTCTTAAGTGTTCCTTGAGTTTTGGGAACAGGAAAAAATCTGAAGGAGCAAGATCAGGACTATAAGGAGGATGTGCAAGAGTTTCCACCTAAATTTCCATAGGACTTTCTTGCAACCCTTGATGAATGTGCTGGAGGTTATCATGATGGAACAAAATTCTGTGGTGCAACTCGACGTTTTTGAATGCAGTCTTCAGTTTTTGCAAAACACCTTTGTAGTAGTGATTGTTTTTGTCCTTCAAGGAAATCAATCAAAATCACTATTTGGAGTCCCAAAACACTGTTGCCATAACCTTCTGGGCAAACTTTGAACTTCACTGGTGCAGCTGGTAACCATTGCTTTGATTGAATTTTCTGGGTCATATTGATGGATCAAGTTTCATCTCCAGTAACAATCCGGTCAAAAACTCTGATTCATTTGATTCAATCTTCGTTAAAACTGCAAGAGAAAGTTCACAATGCTTTTGGGACCCAACGTGCTGAAAGTTTACTCAAACCAAGATTTTCATTTAAAATTGAAAATGCGGAACCATGGGAGATCCCAGTTTCATTAGCTATCATATCGATAGTAATCCGACGATCTTCATCCACTAGATTCTGCACCAAAGCCACAATTCTTTCATTTTTTGCAGTCGATGGTCTTCCCTCTCTTGGGTTGTCTTTGAGGTCCTCCCGACCATCCTTAAATCGCTTTATCCAATCATAAACAACTGATTTAGATGGAGAAGAATCTCCATAAACTTGTTGCAAAGCTTCAATAATTTTTCCTGGTTTCCAATCAAGCTTGGTCAAGAACTTGATGTTAGCTCTCATCTCAAAATTTTTATTTTCCATGGGTTCAAGAAGTTACTTTTCTGAAGCAGATGTTAACACCACGGTAGCAAGAGGATGACTGAGGTAACAAGTCTATATGGATCACTACATCACAGATAATTGTTTACTATATTTGGGTTGTTTCATTCCTGTGTAAATACATCATTCAACAATTTTTCCTGGAACTTTTTGACAACTCGTATAATAAAATATATTAGTTAAACCAATAAAACATGTTAAACCAAACATACGCATTTATTTTTTCAGAAAAAGATACATAAAACAAAATTATATTAAGTTTGAATAATAACCAAACATTCAAATATTTGTAATGGGATATCCCTTTCGTTTTCGGATCTCTCTCAAACATTTAGGGACGTATCAGCAAGGTTTTCCAAGACTGCAGGGCTGTTGTTCCAATTTCTCTACTGTTGAAGTGTTCTTGTTACATAACTTTCCTTTTATTATAGCCCAAAGGTTCTCAACTGGACTGATGTCTGGTGAGTTACTTGGCCAGTCATCAATGTAATCGATTTTGCTAAAAGCAAGCCACTTCTTTACAACTTTTGCAGTATGGCAAGGTGTCACATCTTGCTGAAGAATCTCTGCTCCAGTTGTGGCGAAACAGACGACAAAATTGTTCTTTAGTAACCATAAATACACCTCCTTAGTAACTGTTTGGTCTTTGGGTAGGATGATGAGCTTCCCTTTACCGCCAAAAGCAAAACTCCCCCATACCATAAGAGAAGCTGGTTGTTTCACAGTATGAGCTGTGTACTTGGGTTCAGATCTATTGGGCAATTTCACCCATACACATTTCCCCTTCATGTCACATTTTTCCCTTAAATGTATTTCAGGAATTTAAGTGGGATCCACCAGTAGGATTCTTAAGGTGCACACTGATTCACATCAGGGAGTCAATTTCTGCACAGGTAGCAGAATCTCGAACCCAGAGCACTCCAATATCAGAAACATTCAAAACAATGTAACATCTACATTGAGAACAGAGATTTTGGTGCCATTAGTCATACTGGCAACCAAGAAGATTTAACAATCCTAGAGATGTTGTTTATAAAACAACTCGTACCATCCTTAAATACTCATACATCTGCAAATCACTTGTATTCAGCTTAACTTCTTACTGGGGTGGTTTCTTAGTGGTGGTGGTTTCTTTCCATTTAGTTCCTTACTATCTAACCTCTTGGTTGGCTGTGTTTTTATTCAATTCATTCTTACTCTGCTTTATTTTAAATGAATTCTAAGATTGTACATCTAATTGATTTTATCTTTTCTTATGCGCAGCCCTGAGGATGTACAGTAGTTCTCTAAATGATTACAAAATGCTGGCTATAAAATAAAAAGATAGCCTAGTGATGTGTAGTTTTCGTCCGTCTCCCTCTGGATGTTAACTGGAGTGTTTCCCTGTGCCCTGTACCACTATCTACACCTACACCTATATCTATATACTGTATCCATGAACAGTGAACCCACGTATTCACGGAGGATGCGTAACGCCACCCCCCCCCGCAATTAGCTAAAATCCGCGAATACTTAAAACCCCTCTAAAAACACTTAGAATTGCCCATTTTGATAGTTTAAACACAAGAAAAACCCTGTAAAAATGCTTATACCTGAGTATTTTAAAAGTTTTATCACAAAAAGTGCATTTATTCATGAAAATTATATGAAAATACAGTAATTAGTGAATATTTCTCAGTGAAAAATACTGCAAATGGGCGAATTTTCCACGAATAATGGCTAGATATGTTCCACAGAGAAACCCGCGAATGCGCGAGTCCGTGAATCATGAGAACACAAATAAGGGAGGTTTACTGTATCTATACTATTGACCCCTGGTATTCGCGGGGGATGCGTGCCACAACCCCCCGCAAACAGCTAAAATCTGCAAATACTTGAAACCCCTCTAAAAATACTTAACCAGAGTATTTTAATAGTTTTACCACAAAAAGTATACTTAATCATGAAAAATATGAAAATACAGTAATTAGTGAATATTTCTCTATGCAAAATACTGTGAATAGGCGAATTTTCCACAAATAATGTGTATATACGTTCCACAGAAAAATCTTCAGATCAGGGACTGCGAATGGGTGGATGTTTATATATATATATATATATATATATATATATATATATATATATATATATATATATATATATATATATATATATATATATATATATATATATATATATATATATATATATATATACACACAGGCAGTCCCTGGTTTATGATGGGGTTTCGTTTTCACCGGCGTCGTAAGCTTGAAAATCGTTGTAAGGGGTTTAAAAATTGTCAAAAATCGTCAAAAATCCCAAGAAAACCTACTTTTAATGCTTTGCGTGTATTGAAAACAATGTAACTGCATTTTTATTGAGTTTTTCATCAAAAAAACCTCCAAATTTTAATTTCTGGGCTCGACCTGTGTCACCCAGTGAAATAGTCCATTAGCACTGATTTCTAGGTATAAATATTGCTAAATATACCAGAGAAAAAGCTAACCATACTGCCAGGGTTACGACCCCTGGATCGAACACCACTAGATGGTGTTGGTATACACAAGGGGTGAGTGGTTGCCACTACCACAGATCTTTCGTCCTATAGATTTCTCCAATCTCAGAACCCCGAAATGGGGAGGAGCTGTTCCAAAACCTCATCCCCGTACCTACCCAACCACCACCCTGGCCGCCATCTTCATTCCAATTTAGCACACCTTCCTAGATACACCGTGTTTTCCTTGGTGTTGTTTTTGGTTTTTTCTGAATTTTCATCATGTCATCCCATCAGGAGTTTCCACCATCTAAGTTGAGTACCATTTCCTTTTGGTTTTTTATTACAGAGGCATTATTTTTGACTGCTTGTATATTGTTTACCAAGGTAAATAGTTCCACGCGCCTGGCGTGGGCTGTGTCTGCCTCTGCCATGCTTGACCCTCAGTCTTCGCATTGATTAGCAGAATGTTTCTGCTAGTTTTTATCCAGGCTCCATTCCGTTTGGAGCCTTATTTGGAGAATTTACCATTTCGCTGGTAGGAGGTTAGGAGCCGTGATCATGACTGATCTAGGCTAGGATGGAGGTACCCCTCCTCCCCTTTTTTCTGATCATAGTTTTTTTTCTCTGGTTTCCTTCCTCCACCAGCGAATTGGTGCCTTCGATGGTGGTATTATTATTTTCATGATCATAACTGATGTGTACAAGGATGGATGACATGTCTATTCTTGGATTAGTTTTTGTGTATGATTCAGGCGTCAGAGGTGGCCATTTTGGGTATCCCCGCTTCCCGTATAACGGATGTTGTTTGGACCTCTCTGACGCCGAGTCATTTATGTATTTATAAGTATATATATTTTTAAACTTCTCACATCGAATGGTTAACTTCTTTATGTTAGTATTCTTGAAGTCAGGTAGTTTTATTCGATTAGGTATATTCTAGCCTAGCCTACTCGACCGAACCGTATTTCGGTTTTGAAGGGTTAGGCTAGACAGGATAGGCACCTTTACACGATGCTCAGACTACCTAGCTCACCTGACCAGGCCGTTTTGAGGTTTTGGAGGGAGATGTTAGGTTTGTGTGGGAGTTCCTTGTTCTCTCTTGGCCCACCTGACCAGGCCGTTAGGTTTTGGAAGGTGAGGTTATACTAGTGAGGGAGTTGCTCTTCCCCCTTAGCCCACCTGACCAGGCCATTAGGTTTTGGAGGGTGAGGTTAGGCTAGTGAGAGAGTTGCTCTTCACCCTTAGCCCACCTGACCAGGCCGTTAGGTTTTGGAGGGTGAGGTTAGAATAGTGAAGGGTCTCCTCTATTCATAGTCTACCACCTGACCAGGCTGTCGGTTTTGGAGGGTGTGGCTAGGTTATGCGAGGTTCTTTCCCCCCCCCCCTCACCTGTAGCGCTCATTCTGGCCTTCCTGACCAAGCCAAAAGTTTTGGTTTTGGAAGGTAGGCTGGGATCAAGGTTGCACAGGTTATTTCGTGTATATAGCCTAGTCCTTCTTTACCTGATCAGTTAGTTTTGGCGAGTGACCTGGGCATCTGCCAAGCAGAGGGAAACCGATCGCCATGCGTTCGGCACCCGTGGGGAGGTTTCATTCGGCTTCCAGAGGGTGCTACCCACCCGACTGGTCGCCGTTCGCCGGGCTTCCGCCACTCTGCTACCTTTCCCTCACCGGGTGGTGTTTCGTTTGCTCGCTTTCCACAGTTATAGCTGGAGCGTTGAACACTGTCCCAGGGATGCAATCATGAGTTACGCTATGTCTAGTCTCCGCCAGGTTAGTCAGATCTTTTGTTGTTATCGTCCATGTTACCACTCCGGTGGGTATGGTTTTCGGTTTATTTTGCGTTTTCCACTATGTGGTTTCCGCCCTGGGCGATTGAGAGATGGGCCATATACGAACACTCCTTTCCGCCACATTAAGCCGTTTCCATAATATGTGACATAATGAGATTTCAGTGGCAAATCACGGCGGAGTACCATAGCGACGGAGTATCTTAGAGTACTTGCTTTTAACATAATTAATAGTTAGCCATTCTGTAGCATAACCTATGTTTATTAGTTTGTACTGCCGGATTCAATTCCGGTGGGTTTTGCCTGATGACACGCATGTTTCATCACCCATAAATCTGTGTTAAGGTAGCCTATTACCGCCGGACCTAACTCCAGCGGGCCTTGCCTTGACGTTACTCATGTACCGCCATTCCACTTACAAATGGTACGTTGTCAGGAGCCAGGGTGCACGGCGATTCTCCAACAGCCCTGTGGACACGAGGTGTGCAGATCGCACTCCAGCTGCTCGGTCCACGTTGGGGACCTGGTCATTTGGCCCCCGGACGGCTGTGAAGTCTGCTACGCTCAAAATACGAGTTAGTGGTGGATGAGTTGGTAAGTTTTAAGAGACCGCTAACCTTTAGTCTCTTTTTGACTTTAATGACTTATATAGACATATACGGGAAATTGGAGAATATTCTCAGTAAGTCCTGCTCTTTCTTACAGTCTGACCAAATCATCCATGATGATGAATTGGCCGCCCCAATCATTGAGAGGATCAAGCAAGAGATGCAACACTCCCAAGAAGACAACCTGTGCAGAGAGGTGGCGGAAGAGGTAGCAGCCATCAACATCCACCTCGAGCCAATGAGCGTGGATTTGGACCATCAGGTAGAAGGTAAGGTGGTAAGTGAGGCAGGGGGAGAGGGTCTTGGTAGTTCCCTTTTTAGTTCTCCTTCTACTTCTTCTTCTTCTTCTTTTCAGGGGTTTACCAAACCAGCTATCCTTGGGGACAGATCTAGTTCTGTTATCCCCAAGGTGAAATCCTGAAAAAAGAAGGACTTAACAAAGTCCTCTAGACCTCAAAGGTCTAATCCGACAGCTCCATCAAGGTCGTCGCTGGCTCTTAAATCAGTGGCATCCTCAAGTAAGGCTACTCCCCCGTCCAAAGGGTCGAGATCCAGGGTGTCTAAGACTAAACCTCCACAGCCTAACTTTGACCCTGAGGCCTTTGCCGAACTTCTGATGCAGAAGTTAGACTCCAGGGTTGAAGCTAGGATGCGGGACCTTTCTTCTCAGCTTGCTTCAAGCTTGGAGACCTCTGGTCAGTCAGTGCTGTCATTGACACAAAGGATGGAGGCCCAGGAAAGCTTGCTCTCCAGATTTATCCAATCCGGAGCAGTACAGCACTCCCATGTTGTTCCGGATGCCTCCAGACTGCCCCCACAGGGGAACCTGTGGCGGCTGGCTCTGCACGCCCCCCTGCATAATGATACCCTGACCATCGAGGGTTTGGGCACTCGGTGTCTGGAAGAACTGGAGTTCTTTCCATCCGACCTGGTACCTCCCTACCCAGGCTATGCCAGGCTAACAGAGGAAGCCTGGATTAGATCTGACAAGGTCCCGAAGGAAACGGTTATCTTTCCCAGGGACCAAGCCCAATCCGCCCTGATGCGCGCTCTCACTGACTGGGAGTGCGAAAATACAAAACTTACTCCCTTTAAAGGGAGTTTTACGATGTTCTCGGTAGGTGACTCCATCCCTACCCCCTGCACGACTAAGATCGCAGAATTGACTATTCAGGTGGGAATAGATGGCAAACCGCTGCCTCAACTCCAGGAGACGGATCCCACCTCCCTTCTTTTCCCCGTGGATTCAGAATATTGGTCGGGAGCTCCGGCTACGTTCACAGTGGGTAAACTCGACTCCGAGTGTGCCTCCACTTTGTTCAGTGAACAGCTTCCCAAGATTCCGGAGGCCCTTCTGAAGGCGGAGTTTGAGGCCTAAGTGCAGGTTGAGTAGCTCCCTGCATTCCATCACCATCGCAGAGGTAACAGCGTTAACTTACCCTGACGAACCTCTGTTCCAGGTCCTGACGAAATCATTATTAGCGTCATTCCAATCGGACCTTCATGACTTTGTGGTGGCGAGACAAAACTGCCGGAAGCATGTCTTCTCAGACGCCACTATGACATGAGACCAACAGACTCATGAAGAGTTCTGTCTGGGGACCTAACATCTTCCCTCAGGATGAGGTCAATAATGTTCTGGCGGAGGCAACCAGAGCAAATCAAAGTCTTCGCTCCCGCTGGGGTCTCCCTTTTAAAAGGAAGTCCACTGAGACCTCCGGACCTCAACCCAGGGAAAGGAAGAGGTTCAGGAGATATAGGAAACCCCAGGCTCAAACTGTGCTTCAAGCTGTACCGGTCTCTCAGATCGGACAGCCTTCTACTTCCAAAGCTCAGCCTCAGCAGCAGTTTGTACTGATGCAGTCGGCTCAGCAAGCCCCTGCTCCGCCAGCCTTCATAGCATCCCCAGCCTTCAACGCTTCGTTTGAAAGCCAAGGGGTGTTTCGAGGCTACAACAGGCATGCGAGGGGGAGTAGAGCCAGAGCCGCCTACAGAGGTAGGGCTGCATCTAGACCTCTCTCCCACGGAAGAGGAGGCCGAGGAGGCAGAGGAAGTAAGGCCCCTTCCAATCAATGAGTCTCCTCAGGTAGGCGGGAGGTT
Organism: Macrobrachium rosenbergii; assembly: GCF_040412425.1. NCBI lineage: Eukaryota > Metazoa > Arthropoda > Malacostraca > Decapoda > Palaemonidae > Macrobrachium > Macrobrachium rosenbergii. Next base: position 60,210,929 of record NC_089756.1, read on the forward strand.
ATATCTCTTCCAGGACCATTGGACCTTCAGTCCGTGGGCCCACAGCATAGTTTCAAAAGGCCTGGGATGGAGCTGGAGCAGAGGGCCTCCTCCACCAGTCAGGTTCCATCAACCTCCATCCAAAGACTTACTGGACTTTGTAAAAGACCTTCTTCAAAAGAAGGCAATAAAGAAAGTGAGACACTTGAAATTTCAAGGCCGTCTGTTCAGTGTCCCAAAGAAAGACTCATTCCAGCAAAGAGTAATTCTAGACTTGTCTGCCTCAACTTATACATTCAATGCAACAAGTTTAGCATGCTTACAATCTCGCAGGTGCGGACCCTACTTCCCTGTGGGCCTTCACCACCTCTATACATCTTTCAGACGCATATTATCACGTCCCGATTGTAGAAACTTCTCTCTTACCTAGGGTTCAGACTAGGGAAACAAGCATACTCGTTCAGAGTCATGCCATTCGGGCTCAACATAGCGCCCAGAATTTTTACCAAACTGGCAGAGACAATAGTCCAACAGCTACGGGCCCAAGGGATTATGTTAGCCGCATACCTGGACGATTGGATAATTTGGGCATCCAACGCCAAGGAATGTTGAAAAGCAACATTCATAGTGATCAACTTCCTGGAATCCTTAGGATTCCAAATAAACAGGAAGAAATCCCGTCTAGTTCCGGAGGCTCAATTTCAGTGGTTAGGAATCCAATGGGACCTAAACACACACAAACTGTCACTTCGGCCAGACAAAAGGAGGGAAATAGCCAAAGCTACCAGGCAGTTCCTCAAAAACAAAAGAGCCTCTCGTCGTACCCAGGAAAGAGTCCTGGGTTCTCTTCAGTTCGCATCAGTGACAGATTTGCTGCCAAAAAGCCAAACTGAAGGATATAAACAGAGTATGGCAGAGACGAGCCAACAGCAGAAACAGGGACAAGATGTCTCTAATTCCGCAGGTGTTGAGGAAGAGGCTTCGACCATGGTCAACAGTCAAGAGTTTGTCAAGGTCAGTGCCCCTCCAATCTCCCCCTCCATCATTAGTGATCCATACGGATGCTTCCCTAAGCGGATGGGGAGGATACTCCCAACATAAAGTTCAAGGAACATGGTCGACTGTATTCAGCCAGTTCCACATCAACATTCTAGAGGCAATGGCAGTATTTCTAACACTAAAGAAACTACGTCCAACCAGACAGATCCATATCAGACTGGTACTGGACAGTGCAGTAGTTGTGCATTGCATAAACAGAGGGGGCTCCAAGTCAAGCCATATCAATCAGGTAATGATCGCAATTTTCTCTCTGGCAAGGAAACATCTTTGGCACCTGTCAGCTACCCATCTGGCAGGTGTTCGAAATGTCATTGCAGATTCACTATCCAGGAAAACTCCGCTGGAGTCGGAATGGTCCTTGGACAAGGCATCATTCGAGTGGATCCGTCTTCAGGTACCGGGTCTCCAGGTGGACCTGTTTGCCACAGAGAGCAACCACAAGCTTCCATGTTACATTGCTCCCAATCTAGACCCTCTAGCTCATTCCACGGATGCGATATCAATCGACTGGAACAGGTGGCAAAGGATCTATCTGTTTCCACCAATAAACCTATTAATGAAAGTTTTACACAAACTCAGATCATTCAAAGGTCAAGTAGCACTTGTGGCACCCAACTGGCCGAAGAACAATTGGTTTCCTCTTCTTCTAGAGTTGAAACTCCGGCACAAACAAATCCCCAGTCCAAGATTGACACAAGTAGTACAAACTCGGACTGTGTCAGCCTCCTCAAGAATTCTGAATGCCCTAGCTTTATGGACTTCATGAAGTTTGCAGCTCAGAAAGACGCTAACATTGATCCTATTAATACACTGTTCATAAAATCAGACAAGAGGGAATCTACTCTCAGACAATATGACTTAGCAGTTAAAAAGTTAGCATTATTTCTGAGGGAATCTGAAGCTCAGGAAATGACCACGAACCTAGCAATCTCTTTCTTCAGATCATTATTTGAGAAAGGACTGGCCACTAGTACTATTACTACAGCAAAAATCTGCCTTAAGAAAAATATTTTTACATGGCTTTAATATTAACCTTACAGACTTATATTTTTCGTCAATTACTAAAGCATGTGCTTTCGTCTTAGACCAGCAACCCGTCCTCACACAGTTTCCTGGTTCTTAAATGATGTACTTAAATTGGCATCAGACACTGATAATGAATTATGTACATACTCGAGTCTGTTAAGGAAAACGTTATTTCTAGTAAGTCTACCCTCAGGGGCTAGAATTTCTGAACTGTCTGCTCTCTCTAGAGAACCGAACCATGTTGATTTCCTCCCATCAGGAGAAGTTCTGTTGTCTCTGGATCTCAAGTTTCTAGCAAAGAATGAGGATCCACAAAATAGATGGTCCCCTTGGAAGATTATTCCCCTTCCACAGGATCTGTCCTTATGTCCAGTTAACACTTTAAAAGCTTATTTAAATAGAACTTCTAATAGGAATTCAGGCCCTCTTTTTGTTAGGGAAAATGGAGGAACCATTTCCTTAAAGGCCATCAGGCAACAAATACTGTATTTCATAAAGCAGGCAGACCGGATTCAGTACCTAGGGTACATGATATTCGGGCAGTGGCCACTCAGCTAATTATTTTCATAATATGAATTTTGATGACCTTAAAAAGTATACGGGCTGGAAATCACCACCAGTGTTCAAACGCCACTATCTTAAGTCTCTAGAGGCTCTTAAATACCCCACAGTAGCTGCAGGAAGTATTGTACCCCCAGCCCTAGACTAGTTTATGTAACCTTAGTTTATCCTATTGTTTATATTTCTCTCGCCTACCTGCCTCGTTTACTGGCCCTGCCTTCTAACCTTTAGGTCAGGCCTGCTTCACAGCCTGACTCCTGGCCGTTTCATGGATTTCCTGTTTGAATCTTTTGTTAGCCTTAAGTGTCTTTGGTGTTAGTTATTTTATGATTTAGACTGTGTGCCTTATAATGTTAATTATGTCTTTAATATGAATGTTTTGGGTTATTAAAACACAGTAATTTTCTCATAGTTTTATTTAGCTCCATTAAGGTCATTCTTAGAGGGCTTCACCAAGCTTTTGTATGGTTGATTCTCTGTCACTATTTCACTGGGTGACACAGGTCGAGCCCAGAAAAGGGATTTTGACAAAGGAAAATCTATTTCTGGGGAAGACCCTGTCACCCAGTGACCCATCCCTGTACTCCTTTTTTCCCTCCTGAGTGGCATATCAAGCTTGGGGGTGCTAACTTGGGATGAACATGGCGGCCGGGGTGGTGGTTGGCTAGGTACGGGGATGAGGTTTTGGAACGGGCTCCTCCCCTTTTCGGGTTTTGAGATTGAGAAATCTATAGGACGAAGATCTGTGGTAGTGGCAACCACTCACCCCTTGTGTATACCGACACCATCTAGTGGTGTTCGATCCAGGGTCGTGAACCCTGGCATTATGGTTAGCTTTTTCTCTGGTATATTTAGCAATATTTATACCTAGAAATCAGTGCTAATGGACTATTTCACTGGGTGACACAGGTCTTCCCCCAGAAATAGATTTTTCCTTTGTCAAAATCCCTTTATTCTGCCATTTTGGAGCCATATTTCTTCTGTCGGATAGGCGCACGACGTGTCGCAACCCTGGAACATGCGTTGTAAACCGGGAAATAATTTCTAATAAATATATTTGAAAAGCATCATAACCTTGGAACATCGTAAGCCGGACCCGTCATAAACCGAAGACTGCTTGTATATATATATATTATATATATTATATATATATATATATATATATATATATATATATATATATATATATATATACACAGGTGAAAAATATATATACCGGGTTTGACTTTATATATACTGATATATCAATGGCTTGAAATAAAGTCCAAAATATACACCGCTTTCTTATTTTTATATGTATGAATCATATAAAATGATAATAATCCACTGGTCACTTTTACCAGATATATATATACTTATAATATATATAATGCCCTCTTAATATCTATATATATATATGCTTGCGTTGGATATGCTTGTCACTACAAAGCCATAAGATCCAAATGCAAGAAATTATATATATATACCTAGATATAGTTGATATAAAGAACCCATGTCACGCCAGATAAATAGCTTACAATGCCCTCTTAAGAAGAATTCTTTGCTCTTTAAGATATGCTTGTCACTACAAAGCCATAAGACAAATGCAAGAAATTATATAGATCCCCGGTTCAGGAAAAAGAACCCATGTCACCATAAATAGCTCCAAGAATAGTTAAGAGGGCACTGTATATACAAGTACACACACACATATATATATATATATATATATATATATATATATATATATATATATATATATATATATATATATATATATATATATATATCTATCTTATAGCTTGTTCCCATTTTTATATGGGGTCGCTGTTTCGGATGAGCGTTTCCATCTATTTCTATCCTGTGCTTCTGCCTCATCAATTCCCTTCTCATGCAGGTCTCCCCCTCACACAGTCCTTCCATCTCTTTCTTGGTCTCCTCTTCTTCTTCTTCCCTGACCTCCATCCCCATAGTATGTCTACCAGTGTGGTCCTCATCTCCTCAACAGGTGTCCATTCCATCTCAGCCTCACCTCCTGCACTTTCTTTGATATTTCCACCACCTTAGTCGGCCCCCTAATGTAATTATTTCGGATCCTATCCTCTCTCGTCACCCCAGCCATCCATCGAAGCATTCTCATTTCTGCCACATCCATCTTCTCCTCTGTCTTTCTCGAGCTTGCTGTTTCCGTGCCATACATCATTGCTGTTCTTACCACCGCCTTATGAAATTTCCTTTTAACCTCAGCGGTACTCTTTTGTCACAAAGAACTCCGGAGGCTGCTCTCCAGTTGTTCCAGCCTGCCTGTACCCGATGTTTTACTTCTTCTTCCATACTCCCTCCAGCATTAACACAGGATCCCAAATCCTTAAAATTTTCAACTCTCTTTATTGGTTATCTCCCAAGCTGAATACTTTCCCTATCAACCCCATCATTGGTGGTATACATATATTGTCTTAGATCTACTTATTCTCATTCCTTTGTCCTCCAGTACTTGTCTCCATCTTTCCAATTTCATTTCCAGATCTTCCCTGCTCTCTGCACACAGGACAATATCATCCACATACAATATGTTCCACGGTACTGCCTCCCTTACTTCCTCTATGATAACGTCCATCACTATGTTAAAAATAAATGGGCTAAGAGAAGACTCATATATATATATATATATATATATATATATATATATATATATATATATATATATATATATATATATATATATATATATATATATATATATATTTATATGTATATGTATATATGTATATATATTATAAATTATATATATATATATATATATATATATATATATATATATATATATATATATATATATATATATATATATATATATATATATATATATATATATTTAATATTTAAATATAGCCTCTATTTACAAAAGTGTCTGTCGTATACCAGGGGAGTTATATAAGCGGAAAAAAAGATTTTTTAAAAATCACAGCACGCTTATTTTTAAGATTAAGAGTTCATTTTTGGCTCATTTTTTCTCATTGCCTGAAGTTTAGTGTGCAACCATCAAAAATGAAAAAAATATCATTATCATATATAAATATTGGAATATATGACAGCGCAGAAAAAAATTTCATATATAATTGTATACAAATCGTGCTGTGAGCAAAAGGGTTAAAGCTAATGAGTTATTTTTTTTCTTTGTATTGCACACTAAATTGCAATGATTTTGGTATATAACAAATTGTAAAACGATCAAAGCAACACAGAGAAAATATTATCACAAAATGATGCATGAATTCATAATGTGCGGACGTAAGTTTTTTTTAAAATTCACCATAAATCGAAATATTGTGCTAGAGACTTTTTGTTTGTTGCAAAATGAAGGTAATTGATTGAATATTACTAAACTGAAAAAAGTGGTTTAGCTTCAATTAAATTTTCGACCATTTCGGTCGAGTTAAAGTTGACCGAAGGTCGAATTTTTTTCTATTTATCGTGATTTATATGAAAATATTTAAAACTGATGAAAGTTACAACCATGACTTATTTTTTGTTGTATTGTACACCATATTGCGATGATTTTGATGTATAACACTTTTGTAACGCCCTAATATAAAACGGTGCGAAAATTACGAAAAGGTGACCAAAGAAATTTGAGATTTTCAGCAGTTACCGCATGCGGAGGTAAGGAAAAAAGTTTTTTTCAAAAATTCACCATAAATCAAAATATTGTGCTAGAGACTTCCCGTTTGTTGCAAAATGAAGGTAAATGATTGAATATTGCTAGAATGTAAGAGTTTTAGCTCACAATTGTGTTTTTCGACCATTTCGGTCGAGTCAAAGTTGACCGAAGGTTGAAATTTTGGCACTTATAATTTATAAGTAAATATTTCAAAACTGATGAAAGATACAACCATGAGTTATTTTTTGTTGTATTCTACATGTAATTGCGCACATTTTCATATATAAAACTTTATGTAAGGGCTAATATAAAACGGTGCAAACATTACCACAAAGTGACGAAAGAATTTCTGAGATTTTCGGACGAGTTACCGCGTGCGGAGGTAGGGAAAAAGTTTTTTTCAAAAATTCACCATAAATCGAAATATTGTGCTAGAGACTTCCAATTTGTTGCAAAATGAAGGTAAATGATTGAATATTACTAGAATGTAAGAGTTTTAGCTTACAATTGCGTTTTTCGACCATTTCGGTTGAGTCAAAATTGACCGAAGGTTGAAATTTTGGCACTTATCGTGATTTATATGAAAATATTTCAAAACTGATAAAAGCTACAACCATGGGTTATTTTTTTGTATTTACATGAAAATGCCCACATTTTCATATATAAAACTTAATGTAATGGCTAATATAAAACGGTGCAAAAATTACGACAAAGTGATGAAAGAATTTCTGAGATTTTTGGCCGAGTTACTGCGTGCAGAGGTAGGGAAAACGTTTTTTTCAAAAATTCACCATAAATCGAAATATTGTGCTAGAGACTTCCAATTTGTTTCAAAATGAAGGTAAATGATTGAATATTACTAGAATGTAAGAGTTTTAGCTTATAATTGCATTTTTCGACCATTCCGGTCGAGTCAAAGTTGACTGAAGGTTGAAATTTTGGCACTTATCATGATTTATATGAAAATATTTCAAAACTTATAAAAGCTACAACCATGGTTTTTTTTGTTGTATTCTACATGAAATTGCGCACATTTTCATATTTAAAACCTTATGTAACGGCCAATATAAAACAGTGCAAAAATTACGACAAATTGACGAAAGAATTTCTGAGATGCGTTGCTGATGCTCTGTAGTGCGAGAAGAAAGAAATTCGTGCATGCGCGGCTGGGTAACGCTTGTAAACAAAACAACAGCATGATCCGAGAACTCCCAGCATCCTTGATTTAAAATCTTTCGCAAACTAGGCCTATAACTATTTTTCGAATATTTAAAAAAACTTTTTTAGTCGACGTACCATACCTCCGCTCGGCATTTGACATACAATTTTAGTCAACATACGATACGTACAGTCGGCGTTTAAGGGATATGTATATATATATATATATATATATATATATATATATATATATATATATATATATATATATATATATATATATATATATGTCACGTTATGATGGTTTTATGGAACTGCTGGTTCGTTCCCTTTTGTGGATTGCTGCCTCCTTACCTTCAAGTTTTTTGTTTTGATGTTCTCGTCGGTGAGCTGCCGTTTTCTTTCGCCAGTCGGGTCTGGTAGGGCAGCGAGAGTAGCGGCAGTGGCAGCAGCAGCAGCCAGTTTTTGGAGTCGACGTTGGTCGAGTTTATGAGCAGCAAATTGGAGCACGCCACGAAGTGGAGCACGCCGTAGAGGTGGAGTGTGACCATGAGTAGTTTGACCAAAGCTGCTCATCTTGATGACAGCGTGAGGCTGTCCTGACGTCTCCATCGGGTTTTCTGGTTTGTGGGTTTTTGTCCCTGTTGCAGCTGAGGGCTGTCTTGGTGCCCTGATGGAGGACGTATGTTTGGTTTTTTTTCTGCCTGCTGTTGTTTATTTTGCCTTTTTTTTTTTTTTTTTAAAGCTACTTTTTTTTGTTTATTTTAACTTGATTTTGTTTAGTGCTGCCTTTTGGTTTTTTCTTGTATTTATGGTTTTTATCTTTTTACCAGACCTGACTCACTTGTAAATTTTGTAAATAAATTAATTTTGAGCTCATTATATTGTTTTGTTGTTTTCCCTCCTTTGTTTGTTGCATCTGCCGTCAGTCATGACAGCCCCGTCCTGAGTATGTTAAAGAACCTGCATAACGGCCCACTCGGGTCGTTACAATGGCGACTGTGACAGGGCGGCTCTGTTTTGGCTGGCGGGGTTGTTACGGCATTGAGGACATGAGTGTAAAAAAAAAAATAATCTTTTTTTTTTTTTCTTTTAGGTGGGGAGGTGTCACGTTATGATGGTTTTGGAACTGCTGGTTCCCCGCTGCTCCCTTTTGTGGATTGCTGCCTCCTTACCTTCAAGATTTTTTTGTTTTGATGTTCTCGCCGGTGAGCTGCCGTTTTTCTTTCGCCAGTCGGGTCTGGTAGGGCAGCGAGAGTAGCGCAGTGGCAGCAGCAGCAGGCAGTTTTTTGGAGTCGACGTTGGTCGAGTTTATGAGCAGCAATTGGAGCACGCCACGAAGTGGAGCACGTCGTAGAGGTGGAGTGTGACCATGAGTAGTCGTGTGACCAAGCTGCTCATCTTTGATGACAGCGTGAGGCTGTCCTGACGTCTCCATCGGGGTTTTCTGGTTTGTGGGTTTTTGTCCCTGTCGTCGCAGCTGAGGGCTGTCTTGGTGCCACGATGGAGGACGTATGTTTGGTTTTTTTTCTGCCTGCTGTTGTTTATTTTTGCATATATTTTTTTTTTTAAAGCTACTTTTTTGTTTATTTTAACTTGATTTTGTTTAGTGCTGCCTTTTGGTTTTTTCTTGTATTTATGGTTTTTATCTTTTACCAGACCTGACTCACTTGTAAATTTTGTAAATAAATTAATTTTGAGTTCATTATATTGTTTTTGTTGTTTTCCCCTCCTTTGTTTGTTGCATCTGCCGTCAGTCATGACAGCCCCGTCCTGAGTATGTTAAAGAACCTGCATAACGGCCCACTGGAATCGTTACAATATATATATATATATATATATATATATATATATATATATATATATATATATATATATATATATATATATATATATATATATATATATATATATATATATGTGTGTGTGTGTGTGTGTGTATGTATATATATATATATATATATATATATATATATATATATATATATATATATATATATATATATAAAATACACACACATACAGTGGATCCCACCTATTGCTAGAAGTATTTCTTAATACTTCTAAAAAGCTTGTCATGTTTCAAAAGAGCCCAAGGAGACATGCCTTCTACCACTCCCTTGTTTTCATGCTTAAATCTGACAATAGATCTGTAAGGTCCAAAGTACCTTCCCTTGGACATCTCCTACGCCTCTCCAATTACACAGCCTCATCTGTGGTGGACCAAATTGGTTTCATCTCTCTTTAGGTCAGACTTGTCTTCCATTCCACCACTACTAACAGATAATGGTAGAGATTGGTTACTGGCCCTAGGAAAAAGGCTGAACTGCTTCACTGAGCTTTTGAAGCTCAGCAATCAGCTGAGGATGTCCCTCTCCCTGATACTTGTCATCCTGAGTCTATTCTTACAAAATTCACTCTGGGGATGTTAAGAAAATTCTTGATAATCTTCATAGCTGGGGTGGAGAAGATCCTGATGGTTTCTTCTCTTTGTTTTTTTAGAAAGTTTCTAGTGTGTTGTCTCCCAAGATAAGTGGATTCTATAGATTTTTATGTCAACGTAGTGGATTAGCACAAACTTAGTAATACAGTACCTGTTCCAAAGAGTGGCATATCTGCCGACTGCAGTAACTACAAGCCAATTTCTGTTCTCCCTGTGCTCTCCAAAGTTGCTGAAAAAACCTATCTTTAAGAAACTATTTAAGTATGTGGAATCTAAAGGATTGTTAGCTGATAATTAATATGCATATAGGAAGTTAGGTAACAGCAATGCTCTTTTAGACTTTAGACTTGACTTGTCGTTTGCAAGGGAACCTTGATAAGGGTTTTAAGTGCAGGGTAATTCAAACTGATTTTAGTACTACTTTTGATTTAGGAAATCACATGGCACTTATTTATGAACTTCAGAATCTTGGAGTAGGCAGATATGTTTTAGGATTACTTCAAGATTTCCTTACAGGTTGCTGTGGTTGGGATCTTTGGTGAACCAAGACCTATTTTGTATGGAGTTCCACAAGATAGTGTTCTTGGTCCACTGTTATTTTTAGTGTACAGTATACAAGTGATATCGGTGCTGGCCTGGAAAACAAGATTGTTCAGCATGCTGATGATGCAACTGTTGTGGGTATAGTAAAGTCTCCACTATGAGAAATGAAGCTATCCTCAGCTTCAATAGGGACACGGACCAAATCAGGGAATGTTGTAGTCGGTGGGGTATGAGGTTGAACTCCAGTAAAACAAAAACACTAGTATTGATTAACAGATCCCATACAGATTTCCCACCCCATCCTCCCCTTCAGGTGGATGGAACTATGCTGAATGAGTCTGAAGCTTTCACTAGTCTTGGTGTATCTTTTTATTCACATCTAACTTTTGAGAATCGTCTAATGAAAAAGTTAGGTATTGTTCATAATTCCTCATATACTGTATTTGTCAGGGAATTTCATAATGTTAGTAACACCATCTATTGACTGGATTTGAAGTTACAGTATTTGCGAAGTTTCGAATTTCATAATGTTAGTAACACCATCTATTTACTGGATTTGAAGTTACAGTATTTATGAAGTTTCTGTTAACGATTTTGTCCTTTGTATTTTTCCGTTCCATAATAGACTTGGAAAAATAAATTTTTGTATTTTCTTAGTCACGTTATAATCACCTAGCCGTGCAGTAAGTGGATTAACTGCCTGTGTTTATACGGAATATTGTTATATCAGTTTTTTGTGAAATATGTTTATCTTTAAAATTCTTAAGTCTTTAAAAGTGTATTTAAAATTGTCTATAAAGTGCGTATTTAATTAAAATTCTTTACGAATTAAGTTATTAAAATAAGTGTAGTTAAATTTCACAAGGTATGTTTCTTTTTGTTTTCAGCTAGGGTAATCCTCGACCCTTGGGGAAACAGTGCATGACCTTAAACAATCCCGGAGCAATTACTGCACTTTTGAAAATACTTGAACTATTATCACAGGTTCCCGTTGTTACATTGAAGCATACGTTATATAAGTGACTCTGAATCCGAAATTCAAATTGGTGTATTATCTATTCTAGCGTATGATAAATGTCATAGAGACCCATGAACAGTGACTTGTGTTATGTACTGTGTTGTAAGGTTTATTTTTCCTTGAGCAATTGCTGAGGTATTTATTCGTAACAAGACATTTGGTGAATTATTTTGGTAATTGATATTAAAAGGGTGTCAGACAGATAAGTTACTTAATATTTTTGTTCGTTATTTGTTTATTTCCTTATTTCAATAATCTATCTCTTAATTTCATAATCCATAGTGGTGTTAATGTATTAAAATTTGTAATTAAACATTATTTCTAAATTTCTGATTTGATTTACCATACCTAATCACAAATAAGCAGTGCTATCTTTACCAGGGAAAAATGTCTTCGGAATTCCTGACATTAAGTGGTGTGCTCACCAGGGCTAATTTAAATATTTCCTTGTTAATAGTGGCCTGCGTTACTTTGTGATTGGTTTGGTGATAGTAATTTTATTTTCTATTACAACATATAAAAGTGCAATTAATTGGAGTGGTGAAATTGTATTTTGAGTATGGGGCATTTTAAGTATTCTGTTGGAAGGTCGCAAGTGGGAGACTTCCGATAGTTAATTAAATGTAAACCGAATTCTTGAAACAGTGTCCGGTAACATAGTTGTTACGTAAGAGTCCAGCTGACTCTAGAGATATACTGGTTTGGCAATTTTAAAGTTATTGTTTTGTACTTTATATTTATTTTTATTAAAACTTATTGTTGAATCTTGATGCTTGGTGAATGGTTACTGTTATGTAATGAAAGTGTGATTGTCCTTTATTCATAATAATTATTTCTAGTACAATTCAGTTTCTGCTTATTGTCATTGTGTAACAGGTATCTTTAATGTTTCTTAAATTAAGTTGCTTGTAGGCAATGGTTAAAGACTGATATTGTAAAATGGAGTCTTATAAATTCTGAAGGATGAAGGTTTGTCCATGGGACTCTCAGATGAAGCTCTTTTGAACTTTATAGAGAAGAAAATCAAAGATAGTGATGAGCGTGATAAAAGACATGCTGAAACAGAAGAACGGGCTCTGAAGATTAAATTCGAAGAAAATGATAAGCAGAGGGCACATGAACTTGAATTGCAAAAGCTCAGAGGAGCAACATCTAACCCTAGCCATGTGACAGTTGCTGTGGATACTACTAGACCTCTTCCTTTTGTGATGCTGATGATATCACCGCCTACCTAGTAAGGTTTGAAAAGGTAGCAGTTTCTCTCAACTGGGAGCGGAACTCTTGGTCAGTTCAGTTGGCATCACTTTTAAGAGGTAAGGCATTAGATATCTACACGTCGCTCTCAGATGATGTTACAAGTGACTATGATTCATTGAAGGAAGCTCTTTTGAAAGGATTCAAGAAGACTAGTAAGTGGTACAGGACAGCATTTAAAACTGCAAAAATGGATTCCAAGAGCACATATGAACAATATTTGAATATATTATTTCGAAATTTTGACTTGTGGATAAATAGTCTTAGGATAACGAAAGACTACAAAGATTTGAGAAACATTATAGTTCAGATCAGTTCATGTCTACTTTACCTAAGGAAATGCGTCTTTTCCTTAAGGAGCGTAAACCTAGAACTCCAGAGGATTATTCATCATTGGCAGACACATATGCTTCAGCACACAAATGTTATCCTAAGGATGAGCAGAAGTCCTTTAGGCACAATGCAAATGCATCTAGTTCCAGTGACAAGATCAGTATGAGTGAGAAACCAGAGAAAACTAATTCTTTCACGTCCTGGTAAGATTTCATGTTACGGTTGTGGTTTTGGACATATTTCAAGAAACTGTCCTAACAAGTTACCCAAAAAGAAATCTGAATCTTCTCTTGAGATAGGACAAGTTCTGGATAACACAGGAGTATGTGGACCCATGGTATGTGGAACAGTGAATGGTACTACAGTATCTACAATACTTAGAGATACAGGTTGTTCAGGAGTAGTGGTATCAGAAGATTTAATTCCTGATCCTGGAACAAATTGTTCATATTCTACTCTTATTGATTATTTGGGCAGGAAGGACAGATTCCCTATTGTCAAGATTTATTTGAAATGTAATCTCTTTACAGGTTGGGTTAATGCTGTTCGGGCTCCAATAAAGTACTGTACTGTCTTATTAGGCAATATTCCAGGTGTTCAAGACCATAATTTGTTTCCTCGGAAAAATACAGATTCTTCCGTAGGAGTAAATGCAGTAACAAGAGCACAGGTAAAAGGAGAAATATTGTACACCCTCTTTCTTTACCAGAACCATTTGATATATCCATTGATCATGAATCTTTTCTTAGAGAACAGCAGAATTCATGGGCTTTGAAATATGCAAGAGAAATGAGTCAGTCTGAGATGTCAAATGTTGCAAGAATGGTTTGCAGTAATGAGTTCGTGATGAGAAATGGACTTCTACAGGAAAATACAGAAATGTAAAAAGCCTCAGTTACTAGGAAAAGAACAGTTGGTTGTACCAGTTGAATGCATAAAATTAGTTTTATTCTTGCACATGATATTCGGTAAGTGGACATTTTTCTCATAGGAAAACCTTTAATAAAATTAGTGGAATTTTCTGGTGGCAAGGTATGACGTCTGACATATATAAATATTGCAAATCTTGTGATGTATGCCAAAAATCTTCTCTTGTTGGAAAAGTAAAGAAGGCTCAGATGGTTAAATTACCAGTGATCTCTTACACCATTTTATTAGTTGCCATAGACTTAGTGGGCCCGATTTCTCCTCCTAGTGAAGCAGGTCATAGATATATTCTGACCATGGTAGATTATGCGTTCAAGTTTTTCCCGGACGCAGTAGCTTTGAAGAACATAACATCTGAAGACATTGCAGAAGCCTTAATATCTATTTTTTCCAGAGTAGGAGTGCCAAAAGAAATTCTTTCTGACAGAGAACCACAATTTGATCAGAACTTATGTTGCAAGTACACAGGTTATTAGGAGTCAAACCTCTTTTCAGTACCCCATATCACCCTGCTGCCAATGGAAGAATAGAAAGGCAACACCAGATTTTAAAGAGTATATTGAAGAAAATATGTGAGTTAAAACATAATCAGTGGCATCATTTCCTTCCAGCTGCACTGTTCGCCATGAGGGAAATTCCAAGTGATACAACAGGTTTCTCACCATTTGAGATTTTATATGGTCACAAGTGAGAGGTCCCTTGACAATATTGAAGGAACTATGGACAAATTCGGAGATGTCTGCAAAGGAAACTGATCTTTATTCTTTTGTTTTGGAACTATGTGAAAAGTTGTCTGATGTTTCTGATTTGGCTGTTCAAAACATGAATATATCTTCCAGTACATATAAGTCTTATTTTGACTTGAAGAGTAGTAAATACGATTTAAAGCAGATGATGAAGTGCTTTGCTTATTCCAGAAAAACAAGGTAAATTGCAGTTCTCATGGAGAGGTCCATACAAGATAATTGATAAGCATGGTCCAGTTGACTACTGTAAACGTAGACGGTAAGAAGGGACTGTATCATATCAATCTTATGAAGAAATATTACGGTAGAGAGAATGTTAATATGTTACATGTAGCAGATGAAGATATGACTGGAATGATAAACACTGTTCATGTTAACAAAGTTGCTGTTATTAATACTGATGAGGATGATTATCTGAAAATTGAAACTGTAGATATCAATCAGAGTACATGCAACAGAAACCCTAATCTTTCAGATGTACAGAAAGATGATCTTCATAACTTATGTCAGAAGTACAAACATGTATTTTCAGATAAACCAGGTAAAACATCTTTACAAGAGCATAATATTAAGATTAAGACTACTGAACCCTTTGTTCGTAAATATTATCCAATCCCAGCTCATTTGACTAAGGATTTCAATGACGAAGTACAAAGTTTGCTTGATCTTGGAATAATAGAGCCCTCATCTTCTAATTATTCATCTCCTGCATTGCTTGTAAAAAAGAAAGAAGGTAACTACAGATTGGTTGTTGATTTTAGAACTTTAAATGCAATTACAGATTTTGATTGTGAGCCCATGCCAAGCTTTGAGCAAGATCTACATAAGTTTGCAGGTTTTATGTATATTACAGAACTTGATATCTGCAAAGCATATCATCAGATTCCTCTAACACCAGAGAGTCGCAAGTATACAGCCTTTTCAACTAATCTGGGACTAATGCAATATGTAAGATTACCTTTTGGCCTTAGCACAGCTTGTGCGATGATATTAGATTAATGAGGCAAGTATTGAAAGGTCTTCCTTTCGTAGTTTGCTATTTTGACAATATCTTTATTATATCCAAAGACTGGAAAATTCATATGGCAGATTTGGAAAAAGTCATAACTGTTACAAGAAGCGGGATTAACTGCTAAAACCAGGAAAGTGTTTCAGTTTCGGTTATAAAGAGATACAATATTTAGGATATGTAATCAACAAAAAGGGGTATTTTTGATGAAGATGCATTGTTAAATTTAATGAACTGAAATCTTGTTTAACATCTCCTCCGATTCTTCAGGTGCCTGATCTAAATAACATTTTCTGTTTAAGAACGGATGCATCGTTCTACAGGTCTAGGAGCAGTTTTGTTGCAGTATATAGACGGTGAACCTTATCCAGTGGCATTCGCAAGCAAGAAACTTTTCCCCGAGACTCGATATGCAACTATCGTTGTTGAGAATGCTTGGCCATTGTATGGGGAATAAAGAAGTTTGAGTACTACTTAATGGGTAGAAAATTCCTCTTGGAAAGTGATCATAAGCCACTATGTATTTAGAGACTTCAAAGTCTAGTAATGAAAGGCTAATGCGTTGGTCTTTGGCATTACAAGTTTATTCATTCTGTTGTTCATGTGAAGGGTACCAATAATATATTTGCTGATTTGTTAAGTAGAGGTTAAGGTATTTTGTCATATCTATGAAATTCCATGTTTGTTTACCTTTTATATATAAAAGGCTTAATGGGGGGTTTTGTCAGGGAATTTCATAATGTTAGTAACACCATCTATTGACTGGATTTGAAGTTACAGTATTTGGCGGTTACGAATTTCATAATGTTAGTAACACCATCTATTTACTGGATTTGAAGTTACAGTATTTGCGAAGTTTCTGTTAACGATTTTGTCCTTGTATTTTTCCGTTCCATAATAGACTTGGGAAAAATAAATTTTGTATTTTCTTAGTCACGTTATAATTACCTAGCCGTGCAGTAAGTGGATTAACTGCCTGTGTTTATACGGAATATTGTTATATCAGTTTTTTGTGAAATATGTTTATCTTTAAAATTCTTAAGTCTTTAAAAGTGTATTTAAAATTGTCTATAAAGTATGTATTTACAGTAATTAAAATTCTTACGAATTAAGTTATTAAAATAAGTGTAGTTAAATTTCACAAGGTATGTTTCTTTTGTTTTCAGCTAGGTAATCCTAACCCTTGGGGAAACAGTGCATGACCCAACAATCCCGAGCAATTACTGCACTTTTGAAAATACTTGAACTATTATCACAGGTTCCCCTTTGTTACATTGAAGCATACGTTATATAAGTGACTCTGAACTGAAATTCAAATTGGTGTATTATCTATTCTAGCGTATGATAAATGTCATAGAGACCCATGAACAGTGACTTGTGTTATGTACTGTGTTGTAAGGTTTATTTTTCCTTGAGCAATTGCTGAGGTATTTATTCGTAACAAGACATTTGGTGAATTATTTTGGAAATTGATATTAAAAGGGTGTCAGACAGATAAGTTACTTAATATTTTTGTTCGTTATTTGTTTATTTCCTTATTTCAATAATCTATCTCTTAATTTCATAATCCATAGTGGTGTTAATGTATTAAAATTTGTAATTAAACATTATTTCTAAATTTCTGATTTGATTTACCATACCTAATCACAAATAAGCAGTGCTATCTTTACCAGTAAAAAAATGTCTTCGAATTCCCTGACAGTATTTATAACAGTGATAAAATCAATGCAACCTGCTTTAGGTCGTTTGTGCTTCCTTTACTAGAATACTGTTCTCCGGTGTGGACATCTGCTTCTGCCAGAGATTTATCTATTTTAGACAGAGTGGCTCATGGTGGTAGGTTTCTGTTTCCTAATAGTAGCATTTATGACTTGGACCATTGACGTATGATCGCTTGTTTGTCACTTTTTCATAAGTTGTATTTGAACAGAGATCTTCCACATTCACAATTGATTCCCTGATCCCCTTTACCTGCCGAGAGCAACCACATTCACTGAACAGCAGCACCAATATGCAGTAAATGTGCCTCGCTGTCAAACTTCTCATTTCCAAAGGTCCTTTATTCCACACACCATTAGACTGTGGAACAGCCTCCCAGAGGATGTCATGCAATTGGAACTTCAGAAGTTCAATGAAGATGCAATGCATTGCTACCCTAATACTGTTCTCCTTGCATTTTAATACATTTTTATCTATTTATTAATTTATTAACTTATTTTTTCTTTTATAATAAAGTGGGATCTCTTCTTTATGTATTCCTCTTCACCTCCTCTTACTTCTTCCTAATGAACCCCATATTTTTTGGAAGCTTGAATTTCAAGTCAATGGCCCATGGGCTTGTTCCATATGAATAGGTTTCATCTTCTGAATAATAATAACAATAATTAGTGAAATAGCTTCTGTTTTCAATAAGGAGACTGACTGATTTCTAATACCAAACATCATTACTTATATAACCCAAATGAGTGATTTGCTATTTTATTTGAAGAGTATTTTATAGATACCAAAGTTGTAAAAAATAAAATATAGTAAATCATGAGTAATTCCATTTAAACTATGCTCTGTTTCAAGAGTTGCCAAATATCACTTCACTGAACACTGAATGGATCCAGTGATTAAACAACTTATCCCACTTTTGTGGGCAGCTGTAACTAGATGTCATATTCTACCATCATTCACAGCTATTAAAGTAACTTTTCTCTTTCTGTTTAATAGCTAGTAACAAATAGTAGATTAAAATTTCTGCCATTCATTTACTGTTTTTGGGTAAAACAGAGTTAGCAGAGGTCCAATATTCTGGCCACCTTTGATGATTTGGTATATGTAGTAAATGAATTCAATGCTTTTTTAAGTAGCAAAGAATAAACTCAGTCTACAGTATTATGATGCAATTCAAAGGGCTTTCTTATCTCCTGACTTACCCTTGGAGACAACTTAGTAGCACCTCTTCTGGAATCATCATCTTCATCATCAGAAGCTGCAAAGTAAATTTTTTCGTCAAACATGAATCATGAACTACAAAACTCTTTTAAAGCAAATATATGAAAAAAGATGGTTTTATGAAAAAAATTATTTACCTAAGGGTGACTCCATGGGAGAATAGAAATCGCCAATTGTCTCTGTATAATTACTCAGGTAATTCCTCACTGCTTCTAACTGAGGTATCATTGGGTCACCACCTGAATGGTGGCCACCACTAGCAGCTGAAAGATATAAACAGAAGAAAGTGACAATAAATTCAAAAAGATCATTAAATATCATCTACAAAACCCGCCAAAAATTCTTGCCCACAAAAGTCTAAGCTCATTTGTCAATATCACAGAAACGCAAACTAATAAGACTTACCTTCAAGAATGGTTTTTGCCCTTGCCTCTTGAGGTAAAACACGAAAATCTATGAACCAGGCCTCAGCCCAGGCAATAAGGAAAGATATGAGGATAAGCATCACTTCAAATGGATAGCTTGCTTTCTTGTTCCACTGTCAACAAAAACAATGAAATTAAGATTAAAAACCTTATGAATTTTGATTTCCAAAAAAATAGCATACAAAAATCACTAAAGCAATGATGGTATCAAGATCCTGCATATAACAAATAAAAATCCAGTATTTTTACACTGGAAAATAAATAAAAATTCTTATGATAAAATTAATCATTTGGATACTTACCTACTGTTAAAGTTTTTATATCTTTGCACCATTAGGTGCTATCACATTCAAAATAAAGAAGAGAATAACACTTGGCTGACCCAGGTGGACTGTCTAAAATCACCTCTTTTTCCCACCAGATTGTTTTATGTGTTTGTCAGAATTCTTCTTGACCACCCTCTAAGATGTGAGGAGGCTGGGTGATTTCCACTTTAAACAGTAGGTAAGTATCCAAATAATTAATTTTATCATAAAATTTCATTATTTGGGATGAATCTTACTTACTGTTAAAATCACCTGACTACCACATTGAAAGTTGGGGGGTTAGTGCAGGCAGAATAAACATCCACTCAGTCAGGTGAACTAAAGCTTTACTTAATAAGAGGAAGAGCATCTAAACATTCTTGCCTACTGTGTGATCCTTCCTCATAAGCAATCCCACCAGACGGTGGATCCACAGCAGGGTATAAGGCCCTTGTAGTGAGACTTGTCAGAGGATCCTTACAAGGAAAATTAACTCTATTTCATGGAGTACCAATGACTCATATGCCAGACTCAAAAGCCCACAACAACAATCCAAAACTCAAGATAACTACCTTTAGATATGAAGGTATGCTTCTTTACATCAAAGTGCACCTTCATGCTCCCCAAACTTGACCCTGGGATTTCATAACAAACTAACAACAGGAGAAAAAGGACAATTACTCTTGTATTTGGTTCAGGAGAAAAAATCCTTGCCTCGACAATAGCACTAAGGGCTTTACAATTCTCATATAAATTTCCAATGTGTCGCATATATTGTGAGGCAACAGCTGAGTTACACCTTCATTGAGTTGTGTTGACAACCTTCTCTAGTGAAAGGATTTTAAGCAAATTAAAAGAAGTGTTTTCCAGTGTATTAGATGTACTTTTTTACTTTTAAATGTATCAAAAAACTGCCCTGCATCCAATGCAGCCATGTTACGGGAGACCGAGCCAACTTGGGTAGGTACAAAAATTATTTCTAACAATAAAACACTGAAAAACAAGCCTAATTAATATGTGAATATAGAGTACAGTATAATGTAAGCTAGGCTATCGTATATGTATACAATATACCATAGTGTAGGCTAAGCTAATTCTTGTTTGTTATTCAATTTCTCTTTGTATTGAATTATCATAAGTCAATCTACATGAACCTCCAGAATTAAATGTGATATTAATAATTACTATTCCATATATGTATAGAGTATACAGTACTTTATAGTGTAGACAAGGCTGCAACCATATATGTCTACAAAGTACTGAATACCCTAGCGTAGGCTAGGCTATATTCGAGATAAGTTTTTTCCAACAAACAACGGTTTTTCTTAAACCTAACCCCGTTGTAAGTAGGATAATACCTGTATAAGCATTTTTAGAATTTTTCTTTGTTTGAACTATCAAAATAGGGAGTTCTAAGTGTTTTAAGGAGGGTTTAAGCATTTGCAGAGTTTAGCTATTCTGGGGGATGGGATGCTCCCATGAATGCAAACGGGGGTTTTGCTGTATGTGTCTCTTCTGGAGGTTTGAGTTTTTGAGAGACAAAAGACAGCCATCAGTTACAGGAAACTGATATGACACTTCCTCAGAGTAGCTGGCCACCTCCCTGCCACCTGAATTATCCTCCCAATGTCCTCCCTAACCTGTCATCGAGGCATCTGTTTACAGGTAGTGCTCGAGTTACAC
>NC_089756.1:60236977-60259477 GCF_040412425.1 Macrobrachium rosenbergii
CTACAATGTATATTTAGTTTCTGTTAAGCTGCCATACAGTTAAGTTTACATAATATATAAACAACAAATTTGTGTTCTCCCTCACCCTGCCATGAAACAGAAATCCAACATGGCGAGTGATTGATTTTGTTTATGCTGTCTACTGTCGCTCAAGAAGTACAGTGTTAAATCTTTAGTACCCGCATACCCATGGAGAAGCAATCGAACAACTGGCAGCACTTGTGGCAAGGCAAGCAGAGATGGCTCATCATGCCCAAGAAGCAGCTACGAAAAAGGGAAGAATGTTTAACCGCACTTAGAGGGTTTTGCTGGTACCGACATCATAGGAATCAGTCTCAGGCAAGGGCAGTTCCTGTACCACACTTTGTCGCCTTCTGTGTCTCTTAAAGAGTTTGGTTCGTGGCGCCACAAGTATGAGGGACATGCAGTGTTGACAAGAATGTCATCTCTCTCTAGCTGAGCAGCTGTCAGCATTGATTTCCGTGCTGGACGATGACTGACCCAGACTCTGAGATATGGTCTCTCACTGGATGATGGAGCAGACTTGAAGACTATATTGATGCCATGGAGTTGCACTTGCGCAAATCAAAGGAATGTCATCGGGACCGACGCGATTTTCATACAAGAGTCCAGGAGTTGCACGAGACCTTCGATGATTTTTAAAAGGGCATTAAAGAGATTGCTTTCTGTGATTTTTGTGAAACCTGCATGGACAGCAGACTACGACAGGATCACTGTTGGAACCAGAGATGAAGAGGTTTTGAAACGATGTTAGAAGAAAAGAAGCTCACTTTGCAGATGGCTATTGATATTTGCAGAGCATCAAAAATGCAATGCCAGTCGTGCTGTTATTCGGGCAGTGAAAAGTATAATGTTTCAAGAGTGTCCCAATACAAGCAAGGTCAGAAGGCAGCCCATTTAAAGCAGCAGTGCTTTAGATGCGAGTGAGCGCCATCTTGATAAGATGGCATGCAAGGCTCTAAACAGGGACTGCAAACAATGTGGTAAGAAAGGTCACTTTGCAGTGGTGTGCAGGTCAAAGGGACAGCCACTGTCTCCTCAGAAGAAGAAATGAATAATAAAAGCACGCTCAAGCCTTCAAAGCAGAATCTATATCGTGTCATTGGAGATGTTTACAGCAAATGTGCGTCATCACGCCCAACCCTCAGATTTGCATCAGTACCACTCACCCCAAAGGATCAAGTTCAGTTATGTGGACACCTGACTCTGGAGCGAGACAACTGTGATAGGACTTGAGAACGCTTAAATCTCTTGGAATTCATGAGAGTTCACTGGAGCCGATCATTATGGGTGGTCTCATTGCAGCAGATCGTCGACCTCTAACTAACATGGGTACTTTTGAGGCTTTTTTTAACTTGGGGAATCGAGCACAACAGTTGTGTCAGTCGCCAAGGAAGTGAAAGGTGCACTTCTGAGCTGGTTTGATTGTGTAGCACTGGGAATATTACCAGAAAACTTTCCAGCGCAAATACAGCATGTTACATGTTCAGTGTCGTAACCACATATAGCATCGAGAACCAGGAAGGTTTTGGAGCCACAAGTGACTTCTAACACACAGGATGTTGTGCACCCAAGTGCCAGCAGTTTGATGTTCGTACCAGTGGCATTGCCAAGATGGCCACACAGCAGAGACCCTACAGAAGCAGAGCGTGCAGAACATGCAGCTTCCATCATTTCTGCTTATCCTCATGTATTTGATGCTTCAGCTACTCTAAGGGAAATGCAGGAGGTCCTATGAGGATTCAGCTGTCAGTAGATGCACATCCTTTTGCAGTGACCGCACCACACACCATTCCATATTGTTGAGATCGATATTAAAGCTCAGCTAGATGACTTGCTTGGTTAAGGATATCATTGGTGAGGTTGATTACTCCACCGAATGGTGTCATCCGATGGTCCCTATTGCAAAGAAGAGGTGGTGTGTGGTTGTGTGTGGACTTACAAGACTTAACTGCTACGTGCGCAGACCTACATATCCAGTTCGATCCCCTCACGATGCTATATCGTTTATGGATGCTGGAGTCAGGTGGTTCACTACTTTGGATGCGAAGATGGGATACTTCCAAATCAAAATTGCTGAAGATGATCAGGATCTTACTTGCTTCATCACACCTTGGGGACATTACAAATTCAAATGAGTTGTATGGGGCTTGTATCATCTGAGATGAGTACAATCGCCGAGGAGATCAAGCTTTGGGAGATATTCCATGCACTGTCAAAATTGTTGATGATATTTTTGTGTATGATTCTAGTTACCGTGACCACTTAGCCCATGTGATCACACTTGTGCAAAAATGTGACAAATTTGGAGTAACCTTAAATCCTGATAAAATTTTCTTTGCTCAACCTATTGTTGAATTTGTGGTTACAGTATAAATCATGAAGGTTATAGTGTGGATTCTCGGAAGGTGAGAGCTATAGCTGAATTTCCAAAGCCACAAAATATCACTGATCTCAGGTCATTCATGGTTTAACCAATCAGCTTGGGAGCTTTTTCATGATTGCAGCTGCTGCACAGCCACTCAGGGACTTGCTTAAACCTGAATGAGTGGTGCTGGACCCTCAGCATGACGTGGCTTTTGAGAGAAAACCAAAGAAGCACCTATAGCTCCTCCTGTTTTAGCTCATTTGATGCATCTTTACCTACTATGCTTCAAACTGACGCATCCAAGTTGCATGGTATGGGGGTTTGTTTTGCTGCAACAACATGGAGAGGCTTGGAAGCTCATCCAGTGTGGATCCAGGTTTCTAACGGATGCGAAACTAGGTATGCCGTAATTGAGGTTGAGATGGCTGCTGTACTTTGGGCAGTGAGAAATGCAGTGTTTACTTGGCTGGTTTGCCTTATTTTGACCAGGTAGTAGACCATCGACCACTTATTCTATTCTCAATTCAAAACTTGGAGAAATAGAGAATCCTGACTGCAGCGCATGAGAATGAAACTCTGCAGATTTACTTTTTGCTGCACGGTGGCAAAGTGGAAATGTCACAGCATGCCAGATGCACTTCTCTCGCTCACCAGTTCAGAGCCTTGCTGAGGACAATGATGTGCTGGATGATGCAGATCCATTGCATGCTGCTGTTGTATTGTTTTTATTAGCTACTTGTGAGGAGGGCATAAGGTTAGCACTCTAATGGACCAGACGCTGGATAAGATTTGTGATGCTTCTGCACATGATGGTGAATATCTGTCATTACGAGATGTATAATGAAAGGATTTCCAGATCATAAGCATAGCTACTCAGAAGAGTTGCGCAGCATACTGGGAATTCGGGACATGCTGGCTGTGGATGATGGTTTGATAGCGTTTATGGACCTAGACTCTCATACCTCGCAGCCCATGAGAGCTAAACTTTGCAGTGTCTACATGATGCTCACCAAGGAGCGGACCGACTGGGCCGCCGACACGCCAGACGGTGTACTGGCCAGGGATTGACAGGGACGTTGGAGAATACAGTGAAGTCTTGTTCTCGCTTGCCGAGCCGTTACCAGGTCAGTAGAATGAGCCTTTGATGCAGGAAGACTTGCCAAGTCGAGTATTTGAGTCTGTGTTCGTTGATTATTTTCATGTTCTGGCAAGACATTTCTTGTGTACGCTGATCGCCTATCAGGTTGGCCGATGTATCTTCGCGGCAATGGATCAACTTCTGCAGCTCAACTAGTTAGTTTGTTGAGGCCAATATTTTCAGACGAGGTGTGCCTGTAGTACTGAAAACAGATGGAGGACCGCAGTTCGCTTCATCAACATTGGCATTTGATTTACCGATGGGGGTGGAACACCGCGCGACATCGCGCCCTATAATCCAAAAGCAAATGGTCGCGCCGGCTACCGCGAAGATTATCAAGAAGTTGATTTTGACGACTACAAGAAATGGCAAGCTTGATGAGGATGAGTTCGCATTGGGCTTCTTGAGCTCAGGAATACTCCACTGACGGACAGTAGATCTCCAGCGCAAATCTTGTTTGGACATCTTATGCCCAAGATTCCGGCTCATCATCGTTCATTTGCAAAAGAATGGCAACGCATAGCCGACGAATGTGACATAAAGGCTGAGTACCCGCAGCAGGCAAAGGAACGGTATGATGCCACTGCTAGACCACTTTCTAAGCTGAACCTTGGTATGTACGGGATCTGCAAGACCCAAGACAAAACGATGGGATAAAACCAGAGTTGTGATCGGAATTGGCACGAGGAGGGATTACCCGAAGACTGGGAGGCGATCTATTGAGAAATCGGAGGTTCCTTTACGACCTCATCGCCCTTTTTGCCAGAGACATTATCCGCCTATCTCGGTGTTGGGTGGCGGTTTTCAGGATATGGAGATCGAGATCACCTGCAACATCACCTAAGCCTGATACTCATTATCAGTTGCCTTACCAGTACGACGTAGTGGACGTCGACACGGGCACCAGAGCGTTTAAAAAAATAAGATGGGACTCAAATCATATACTAAATAAGGACCTTAAGATGCCAGGTATCCTTGTATTGCACCTGCCATCTTGGGGGAGGTGTGAGATTGCTAACTACACTTTGGTGTAATTAGTTGCATAAACATACCTGTATTTATATGCAACAATGTATTTATTATAACTGTACCTTTTACTCAAACTGTTGAGCACTGTAATTATTACTGTTTACCTTTACTGAAATCTACAATGTATATTTAGTTTCTGTTGTTGCCATACAGTTAAGTTTACATAATATATAAAACATCAAATTCTGTGTTCTCCCTTGCCCTGCCATGAAACAGAAATCACGATAAAAGATAAATACATAGCCTCAGATTATGATGATGAATGAGAGAAAATAGCGAATGGAATCTTGATTTTTTTACACAAAAACAAACATGCCTCTAAAACGCCAGCTGCCAACGTCATCTATTAACGAAAAACATAACTAAATTAATTTCACAACAAGATATACTTAAGCTATATTTGATCTTAAAACACTTTGTATAACGAAAATATCCTTGTCCCATATAAATAAAGTATCTAGAGATTCATTTACACTAACTAGAAGCAAGAACAGCTCTCTGAACTGAGTTAAATGCGGCTTAAATAAAACATTAAGTGATCCATTCCCAAACCAAAACATTTGATCGTTATGATCACAATTTATAATGCAAAAGCAATATGAGAATATATACAATTGGATACAGTGTAGTAAAGCATAACTTTTTTAAAACCATGGAAAAGATGCACATTCGTTATTTGGATGTTTGTATAATACGGTGTAATATGTGAAAATACAGCATAATTTAGGCTAGGCTACTGTATACTGATATACCAAAATGTGGGTTAAGCCTTGTTTGTTATTCAATTTTATATTGAATTATCATATGTCAGTCTGCACTGAACCTGCAGAATTAGCTGACACTAATAATTATTATACCATATATGTATAGAGTATACGGTAGTGGCTTCAGGCTACCATATATGTATAGATGATACTGATTACCCTAGTGTAGGTTAGGGCCATATTCGAGATAATGATTTTTTTTCAACAAACGATGGGTTTTTTGAACCCAACCCCATCAAAATAGGGCAATACCTGCATATTGTCACCTTACAGATGGAGGAGTCACGTGACCTGTTTCGCTTAGAGATTCCTTCCGGTCCAGGCTGAAGTATCTCCTCAACTTTTATTCTTTTGGTGAGATCGGTCTTGCATCTTTTTTTGTGTGCGACAGCCAAAATTTGTTCAATGCTTCAATTGCAACTGGAGTATTGATCTAATATTGGTGCAAACTGCAGCAGACCCATCATGCTCTAACTGCTGTCTGAAACTCTGGCTGCTCTAGAACCTTTGAGGTTTTTTCCTTCTTCTGTTCTGAGTTTTGATGGAGAGACAACAGGTCCTGAAGAGTATCAACACTGTCCCAGCCACTGAAAGCATCTGCTGGGCATGAGGTGATTTTTCCAATTTATTATAAAACCTTTTGACTGGAGTTTGCTGACCACTGCTCTTAGGTTTTTCAAGCATTCTTTCAGGGCCCCATATTAACCAGTTGTCTAGGTAAGCTATTAGTTGTACTCCATCTTTCCTGAGTTCCTGGACAACTACCATTGCTAATTTTGTAAAAATTCTTGGGCAAAGTTTAGTCCAAAGGCATGACTTTGAACCTGTACGTCTTTTCCCATCCGAAACCCCAGAAAGGGGCGAAAGGGAGTGGCAATAGGGCGTGCCAGTATGCATCTTTCAGATCTATAGAAACTGTCCAATTTCCTTTGGAATGACTGAACGATTTCTTGAGCAATGGTAGTCATCCAAAACTTTTGGCAATCAATGTACTTTGTTCATTGCTGACAGGTTGAGTATCACTCTTGTTCTGAGGAATCCTTTTTGGGAACACTGAAGAGACGTGTTTGGTGGCGAATATATGCATGTTTCTCTATAGCACCTTTTAATAGGGTCTTCTTGCATGTAATCTTCCAGTGAGGGGTTTGGTGTTTGAAAGAACCCCTTTAGGCGGGGAGGATGAGACCATTTCCACCCTAGCCCGTTGGAGAATAATGCTGTGTCCCCAAGGAGAAGACTTCACTTTGTGGTGTCTTTTGGAGCTGACCCTGACCAAACAATTCTACTGATATCCCTCTTCCTCTACCTTTCCTTTGATAGGCATTCCGGCATTGCTTTTCATTTTCCTCTGTGAGATGGTTTTGGTCCTTGTGAAAAGGATGCTTGCTGGATATGGCTGTTGCTGTCTTTTTGAAGGGGTTGTCCCTTCTGGACCACCTGCCTGTTTATGAGGAAAGTTTTGGAGGTGACTGCAGGCTTACAAGATTTTTTATCAAAGCGAGCGTTTTTGAATTGGGTAAAGGGAAATTCAGGTTTTTGTTTCCTGGAATTTTTCCCCAGAAGAGCGCATACTGTACAATTTTGTTGGCATGCTTGCTTGTTGACTTAGAGTTATAACGGAATCCTCAAACAGGTCCTACAGAATGGGTTAGACTGTAATAAAGCCATCACATTGGGAAGTGACTTGTTGGAGCCTTTGCAATGTTTCAATTCATGCTTTTAAACATCTGTCTAAAAGCCACAGTGCTTCCCATAGGTTCTCATAAGACTTTTTAGCCACAACAGCAAAAAGTGTCCTGGCCAATTTCTAGCAAGGTGGAAGAGGTTAACAACTAAGGAGAGTCCTTGCACAGAATTCTGACAAAGCTGTCTCATCTGGAGATTCTTCTCATAGGGGTCCCAAATTGTTGAGTAGCAACATCCAAGGGGGCTTTTTCCTTTCAAAAGGGAGTTGAAGTGTTGCCCATTCCTTGGTGGAATTTTTTCAAAACTGGGAGGGCTGTATGAATGGTTTTAGTTCTAAAATTGGCTCCCATTTTCTAGTTATTACATAATTCTGAAAGTTTGTCTTCACATGGTTAATTATTTTAAAAGTGAAGGGACAGAAGGCTGGGGGTACTTGTGAGCAAGTTGGGTTTTACCCATAATGGGAGTATAGATCCACCTACCACTGACCTGGTAAAGGGCGCCATCTACTGCATAGCTTTTAATGCTCTATTCCCACATAAGAGAACTGTTTCCTTTGAGGTTTCTCCATGTCTGGCAAAGGTGGTATCAGGTGCATATCTGTATTAGGGAATGCTGCCCTGACTTGCAGACTCATGTGTACAATGCTGATCATGGTTTTTCTCATTAATTAGATACTTGCCCATGGTTAGCTGAGGGTTGTGTCCCTGATCCTTCGTGTTCGGGAGTTAGCCGCGGTGTGTTCGGGAGTTAAGTGAAAAAGTTTTTTCAAAATATCACAGCACGCTTTAGTTTTTAAGATTAAGAATTCATTTTTGGCTCCTTTTTTTGTCATTGCCTGAAGTTTAGTATGCAACCATCAGAAATGAAAAAAATATAATTATCATATATAAATATTGAAATATATGACAGTGTGAAAAAAATTTCATATATAATTGTATACAAATCACGCTGTGAGCAAAAACGGTTAACGCTAATGAGTTATTTTTTTCTTTGTATTGTACACTAAATTGCAATGATTTTGGTATATAACAAATTGTAAAACGATCAAAGCAACACAGGGAAAATATTATCACAAAATGATGCATGAATTTGTAACGCGCGGACGTAAAAAAGTTTTTTCAAAAATTCACCATAAATCAAAATATTGTGCTAGAGACTTCCTGTTTGTTGCAAAATGAAGGTAATTGATTGAATATTACTAAACTGTAAGTGTTTTAGCTTACAATTGCAGTTTTCGACCATTTCGGTCAAGTTAAAGTTGAGCGAAAGTAGAATTTTTTCTATTTATTGTGATTTATATGAAAATATTTCAAAACTGATAAAAGCTACAACTATGAGTTATTTTTTGTTGTATTCTACATGAAATTGTGCACATTTCCACATATAAAACTTTATGTAACGACTAAAATAAAACGGTGCAAACATTACGACAAAGTGACGAAAGAATTTCTGAGATGTTCGGACGAGTTACCGCATGGACGTAAGGGAAAAGTTTTTTAAAAAATTCACCATAAATCAAAATATTGTGCTAGAGATTTCCAATTTATTGCAAAATGAAGGTACATGACTGAATATTACTAGAATGTAAGAGTTTTAGCTTACAATTGCATTTTTCGACCATTTCAGTCGAGTTAAAGTTGACCGAAGGTTGAAATTTTGGCACTTATCGTGATATGGAAATATTTCAAAACTGATAAAAGCTACAACAATGAGTTATTTTCTGTTGTATTCTACATGAAATTGTGCACATTTCCATATATAAAACTTTATGTAATGACTAATATAAACCGTGTAAACATTACATACAAAGTGACGAAAGAATTTCTTGAGATGTTCGGCAGAGTTACAGCGCATGGATGTAAGGAAAAAGTTTTTTCAAAATTCACCATAAATCAAATATTGTGCTAGACTTCCAATTTGTTGCAAATGAAGGTACATGACTGAATATTACTAGAATGTAAGAGTTTTAGCTACAATTGAGTTTTTCGTCGGTCAAAAAAGTTGACTGAAGATTGAAATTTTGGCACTTATCGTGGATTTATAAGGAAATATGTCAAAAATTGATAAAGCTACAACCATGAGTTATTTTCTGTTGTATTTCACATCGCACATTTCCATATATAAACTTTATGTAACGTAATTGACAAAGAAAGTGCAACACATATATAAACTTTATGTAATTAACGTGCAAACATTGTTTAGTAACGAAGAATTTACCACGTGCGGACGTGAAAAAAGTTTATTCAAAAATTCACCATAAATCGAAATATTGTGTTAGACTTCCAATTTGTTGCAAAATGAAGGTACATGATTGAATATTACTAGAATGTAAGAGTTTTAGCACAATTGCGTGTTTTCGACCATTTCGGTCGAGTTAAAGTTGACTGAAGGTTGAAATTTTGGCACTTATCGTGATTTATATGGAAATATTTCAAAACTGATAGAACTACAACCACTATGAGTTATTTTCTGTTGTATTCTACAAGAAATTGCAATATTTCCATATATAAAACTTGATGTAACGACTAATATAAACTGGTGCAAACATTACGACAAAAGTGACGAAAAGAATTTCTGAGATTTTCAGCAGTTACGCGCGGACGCAAGGAAAAAGTTTTTCAAAAATTCACCATAAATCGAAATATTGTGCTAGAGACTTCCAATTTGTTGCAAAATGAAGGTAAATGACTGAATATTACTAGAATGTAAGAGTTTTAGCTAATTACAAGTACTATTTCGTTGAGTTAAAGTTGACCGGTTGAAATTTCGGTGATCTGTCGTGATTTATATGGAAATATTTCAAATCCGATAGAAGCTACAACCATGAGTTGTTTATGTTGTATTCTACATGAAATTACACACATTTCATATATAAAACTTATGTAACGACTAATATAAACCTGCAAACATTAATGACAAATGACCAGAAGAATTTCTGGAAACTTTTGGCTGAGTTACCGCGCAGATTTTAAGGAAAAGTTTTTTTTAAAAATTCACCATAAATCGAAATATTGTGCTAGAGACTTCCTGTTTGTTGCAATATGAAGGTAAATGATTGAATATTACTAGAATGTAAGAGTTTTAGCTTACAATTGGCAAGCTGACCATTTCGTCAAGTCAAGTTGACCAAAGGTTGAAATTCTTTAGTAGACGCACGGTACGCCCACTCAGCACCCAACAGACAATTTTAGTCGACGTCGATACGTCCCAGTCGGCATTTAGAGGGTTAAAACGAAAGTGGTTTTTGTCTAAAACTTGCTGCCAACAGCACACTGCAAATTTGCATATCTGGCTGACCAAGAGAATTTGTCTTTATTTTTAAGGACTATGTTCATAGCAGGTGGAATGGGCCATACTCAGTGGCAAAAAGCCTCCTGCTATGGAACACTTGAGCTGAGGTCCTGCATAATGGTGGCCCTGTAGTGAAAGAACCAAGTTGTTGTTAGAAAATAATTAGTATAAGCTGTTTTAGTAAGGACACTTTGTAAAACCTGTATTGTTAGCATATTGCATCTACAGGTCAGTTTGATTACTAGTGTGTAATGCAATACCTTTATAAAATATCTACATTAACTCAAACCATTTTAGGTTTAGGTTAATTTTGAACCACATTAGTCTGTATTACTTAAAATGGCTAAATGAACTAATTTGTTTAACTAACTTAAGCTACTGTTTTATATGGCTTAGTTAATCCTTCTTAATATAATCTATGTTAACCTAAGCATAGAAGAATTCTTAGAGGATTTAAGCAACCTATTCTAAACTGCTTCTTTTTCTAGGTTTATTTAAAAACCTAAGGACAATATTAATCCTCTTATAATCTGGTTTTTGGTTTCATGGCCGAGACTACCCTTTTGTCTGATACTCAGCCACGCTGTTTCTAAATTGACAGTAGGATATTCCCTTAAAGGAATTTCTACCCAATCTGGTTAGGCTATGGCCTGTTTTAGGTTTATATCACCTGTAAGGGTAAGCTATAAGATCTTACCAGTGTTATTGATCCTAGAATGCTGTTTATATATTCTAGGCTTATTTGTTCTTTCTTAGCCTAGTATATAGTGCTAACTAATACAAAGTTTTTACAAATCACTCTAAAATGTATGGAGGCTATATAAAACCAGCAACTTTACTAATATGTGAAACTTATAGTTAGCCTACTATTTTTGTCTAACCAAGGTGTTTGTATCCAACCTAGACTATTTTGGTCTACTATATAAAAAATAGTAACCCAATAATGTATAATCTTAAAACAAGGCTACCTTACTCTAATCTAGGATACTGCCTAATCCGGGATTATTTAATTTTTGCAAAAACACAATTGCCTTAGTATGTAGCCTTAAGGCTAGGCTACCATCTCTCCTCCAGCAGAGGTTAATAACCATCTAGTCCTAGATTACATGGTGTAGGGAAAAATTATTTAGTCAATAATGGGATGTTTTGTAAAAAGTTTATTGCTTCACCTATTATAAGATACTGCTAGTCCTGGATTATTTTAGATCATGCTAAGTATACAAGCTTATATAAAGGGAAAATTTCTGTAGCCTGTTTATCAAATTCTAGGGTCCTGATGTAAAATCAGGCTGCCTAGACCATAAAGGAATATGTCTTAAAAAGGTTCTTACTTAATTCAGGTTACTACCCAATCCAGGTTATTTAAATCACCTTTAGTATGTGTAATCCTAGGTTATAGGCTACAGACAACATGTACTGTAGTTAAATTATTCACACTGAATTTGTTAGGCTACCATCTTACGTGAGGCTACCGCCTAGCTATTGCAGACATTGTTATCTGAAGGATTATCTAAATTAATAATAAATTTTGGAACATTTTTTAGTTAAAACTTCTAAAATAGAATTATCAAAATAACAGAAATCGTGAGAGAGCACCAACCATGTGCTTGAAACCAAGTCTGGTTTCAGCCCAGACACAAAATAAACATTTATTCCACAGTTTAACTAACAATTTTTAACTGGAGCTTAAAAATAAGCACTTAACTTTCAAGTTTTGATGTTTCCATGATTCTCACGATGAATAAATCTGAAATCAGCGATCTTGTGAGAGCACAGAAACATCGAGAGCACAGTTTCAACCAGCAGAGGTAATGGAGCAGGTCTTTTGCCTGCCTGGTCATAAACAAGATGGCAGATGCATGCATGCATAATAGTCACTTCTGCAGTTTTTGCAGGAAAACTGGACAGCTTCACTGTAGATAAGGGGAAATGCCCTCTTATCTTGAGTACATTATACTCTATCACATGTCATAATGTTTTCAATATGACACAATACCCAGCTATAAGACCAGGCTAAATATTTGTTTGATACTAGTCTAGTCACCATGGAGCACGTGCACACCTTGAGGGGTAACTCCTTGAGGATGAAACAACGTAATTACACTATCAAAAAGGTGTATACAGTATTTGTTTTGGATATAGTAGTAAACCCCAGATTTGCGATCTCACTATTCGAGGGATTTTCTGTGGAACATATCTATACGTTATTCACGAGGCGTTCAGCAATTCACAGACTTTTTCATAAAAAATATTCACTAATTAGTATATTTTGATGTTATTTTTGTTACAACACATTTTTATAATGAAAAATTATTTACTAATTTTTTTATTAAGATTAATAGGCTTAATTAATAATAATAACAATAATAATAATAATAATAATAATAATAATAATAATAATAATAATAATATACTGTAAGATTAAATATGCAATAAGATGAAATAGTGCAAACTCAAATATAATGCATTTTTGAGGGTACATTTATTATGATAAAATAATGATTTACAGTACTAATTTTCAAATACAGGCAGTTCCCGGTTATTGGAGTTCCGTTCTGGTGTGATAATAACCGAAAATTGCTGCCAAATCAGCGATTTTTAGGGCTTATCAGCACCGAAAAGTGCTAATATTCGGTTACCGGTACCTCTGTTAGGTATGTATTGGCACCAACACTCAATTATTGGCAACGATAAGTGGAAATCGGCGCTGAAAATTACCAATTTTTGTCGCTAGATACGCAACGTAAAACCAGATTGCGTTAACCGAGCCAGCCATTGGCAGAGACTCCCTGTATTAATATTAAGTTTTACAAGATAAATATTAAATAATAAAAATAATAACTTTCTTCTCTCTCTCTCTCTCTTACTCATTGAGATGAGAGATTTTTATGGTATGTTTAATTGTTTTTGTATTATAAATAAATGATTTACCTAAACTAATAAGTGCTACTTTTCAAATAATAATAATAATAATAATAATAATAATAATAATAATATAATAATAATCATATACTGTAATTACATTTATACATTTCTATAATCGTTACAGTAAATTTTAAACAAACAAATTCCAATCAATCTTTTCCCTCAGTTTCAGAGCTCAGAGGGGAGGGTGAACCTGTCAAAAATGTCAAACATAATTTGACAAGTCCATCCTCCCTCCTGAGCTCCAAAAATTCAGGAAAGATTAGTTGAATTTATTTAAAAATTTTCATAACTTACCATAGAAATGCATAAATGTTGTAATTACAGTGTATTATTATTATTTGAAATTAGCACTTATTAGGTAAATCATTTATTTATCATACAAACAAATAAACATACCATAAAAATTCTCTCTCATCTCAGTAGAGAGAGAGAGAGAGAGAGAGAGAGAGAGAGAGAGAGAGAGAAATTATTTTTATTATTTAATGTTATTATTCAATCTTATTAAACTTTAATATTGATATTTGCAATTAGTACTGTAAATCATTATTTTATCATAAAATGTACCTCTAAATAGATGTTGTCACAACGCAATCAAACCACTTCCTCTTTTTTTCCTTCCTAACTCTCTTAGAAAGATATTGCAAAAATGTACTGTTTGTGTGTGTGTGTGTCATTATGCTTTAAAAATGCATAGTAAAGGTGATACATCTTAAAAAAAAAGAATTTTTTGGTGTCAGTTGCTTAAAAAGAAATAGATTAACATTCCCCGACAGATAAAGGGATAAACCTATTCTTCTCTCCCTCTCTCTTTGCCTGTGCCAACACAAAGGTTAGAAGCACATATGTATATATTTTTAAGGGTACTAATAGCGAAGATGACTTGAAATGATATTAATTATATATTTCAAAGATTAGTACAGTACAGTAATACAATAAAGGGATTTTGACAAAGGAAAATCTATTTGAGGAAGGCCCTGTGTCACCCGGTGAGATTCCATACTAACACGAATTTCTAGTATAAATTGCTAGATATACCCAGAGGAAAAAAGAGCTTTCAGGAATGCTGGGTTCCATAATTTCTTCACTTTAATTAGTACTTAGTATTATACAGGATCATTTCAAAATTAACAAGTTACAATAATGAAACAGAAATCGCTCTGGAGCTATAAACTTAGACTCAGTCTCTATGGGGAACACTGAAGCGACGGAGACGTACTCTCCCTTGAGGACACAGATCTGATCTGTTTTTCTCCATGGTGTTCTCAGCCTGTTAAACCCCTACAGAATTCTTATTTATCCATAATCTCCACCTCCTTCTGTAGCCTTATTGAAAGGATTAATCAGAAGGAGCCTCCCCTTCAAGTAGCTGACTGGAGGACTGTAGTGCAGGTGTGATTCAAATCTCTCCTTAGAGGGACTTGATTGGAGGTGATCTTAGGAGGGTCGTGTGAAAGACCTCCCTGAGTATGTTTGATTGGAGGTTGTAGAAGTACATCATTTCGTCCAGCCCCAATTTCCTGGAATTTCCAGAAAATACCTCCCCATGAAGGCGGGGTTATAGAACCAGCTGCTGACATTTTGGCACAATGCTGACTCCTTGAATTGGTTAGCTTAATCGCGAGGCCATTATTTCTCACTTTACGACTATTTTTCATGGCTTCAACACGATATA
Source organism: Macrobrachium rosenbergii (assembly GCF_040412425.1). Classification (NCBI taxonomy): domain Eukaryota; kingdom Metazoa; phylum Arthropoda; class Malacostraca; order Decapoda; family Palaemonidae; genus Macrobrachium; species Macrobrachium rosenbergii. The sequence continues at coordinate 60,251,878 of NC_089756.1, forward strand.
CTGCTTATGGTTCATGCAAACATCCTGCCTCGATCAGCGTTTTGGAATCACGAAAACAACAACAGCTTTTGGGTGTTATCACTGTGTTCTTTGCCTCTCTTTTTATTCTTACTTCTCTCTCCTTCTCTTTCCTAACTTTTTCTCTTTTCTATCTAATTTCCCTATATATTCTACACCATAACATACAATATATATATATATATATATATATATATATAAATATATATATATATATATATATATATATATATATATATATAAATATATATATATATATATATATATATATATATATATATTATATATATATATATATATATATATATATATATATATATATAAATATATATATATATATATATATATATATATATATATAAATATAAATATATATATATATATATATATATATATATATAGAACCTTGATATGGCTCAGTGGGATTTACAACTTAACAACCAGGACTTCGTGAGGTCTGTGGCGCGAGGTTCCAAATCCGCAGCAGACTGATGGGAGAGGCAGACACTTTGCTATCCGTGTAGACATCCGGGATTATATATGTAATCAACGGATAGGTTTGCTTAAAAAGCAAATGGGTGTTACAGACTAATTACACACACAAAACAAAGCCACTACAACACCTTCTAAAATCATAACAAACATCTCACACGTCTCGAACTCTCGCCCTACCCGCGCAACAACTGCGCTGCTGGGAAGAGAAGGCGGATTGGGTGAATATGATATGAAACATGCGCTACCGGGGTCTGGCGTGTCAGGCAGGGCAGCCGATCGAGACTGGGAGTTTACCAAAGCCAATCAAAGTCCTTCAAAGAAGAACATCGTGTTTACCCCATACAAAAATGGAAAAAATACGTTAAAAGAAAGATATATATATATATATATATATATATATATATATATATATATCTATCTGTGTGTGTGTGTGTGTGTGCATTCATATATCTCAGCCATCCCTATTTTTTTATCTTTTAAACTGGCCTTGTCTGTACGTATTTGTAATTTGCTTTAATGGGTGTCACCTATAAGTAAAGTTATGGAGTGTAAGTAAACTTATGTGACGTGACCATTAACCCATTAGAGGGTATTTATGAATTACTAAACCCCCGCAAAGAAGATGAAACTTCAAACCTCTTTCCAAAAATGGGACACGCAACAACCCAGTTTATCTTTCGGTGCTATTATGGGAAACTCTTTCTTCTGAACAAGAGAAATGGACGCCAGAATCAGCCTTGCGTGCGTAAATCAGGGAGAAAACTACAAGCCCCGACAGCTATTTGGTTCTCTTTCCCTCACTTCTTAAATATTAACAGTGTATATTGTGATAGATAAAACCCATATACGTTACGTCTAATAAGATTTTTCGATAATCCCTTTTGATACCTTATACTAATTTACATTCGTATTGAAGGTTTTATCCTAACCTTATTGCTTTTTCAGGCTATTTTTATTCCATAAAAATGCAAAATTTCCTTACGACTCAAGTCATTATTATTTGCTAATTTTTACAAGTAATAATAATAACAGAGAATTTCAGAAGTGTCAGAGCAACATGTTTCCCCTGGAGCCCAAGTACTTTGCCCTCTATTTGAATATCCCCATTGTTATAATGTGTGTCCCTCAACCTGCATAAATATTCCAGTCCTATCTCAAGCTGCTGCTTTTCCCTGGGGGACTAATGGGATGCACTCCCATTAACCCCGACCTTCCACTTTACAGGTAGTGGATCCCTTACACGTAGAGAATGTATCTTAGGATCCTCCCGCTTCCCCTGTCATAATCTATTTGAGCGTCTTCTAATTTTCGTGTGTCTGATGCAGTGATAGGGCTCTTGTAACTCTTCATTTGACAGGCTGGTACTTCTTCAAAACGCAATGGATCATATAGGCAATCGACCCCTATAAATATTCCAGACTTATTGTTATTTATATTTATAATACTCTCATCGTTATCTATGTTTCAGTCTGATTTTTTTCTTATTTTTTGCACTTGACGGAACAACAAACACTTACAAATAGCAAAAAAAAAAAAAAAAAAAAAAATCAAAGTCGGCTACGTTATGCACGGTAAGAGAAGATGAGGAGGCAGATCATTTGGAACTTGAATCGTTCTGTCCTCAAAACTTTTGAGCCCTCCATTAACACATGATTAACGTAACCTAACCTAACTTACCACAGCCTTATCCAACCATAAATAATGGTCTAAATCGTCTGGAGCCACATGACTTGCTTCCATCTGTTAATTGACTTGGTACTTGTCTTCTTAATAAGTACGTAAGACATAATACTGATAGTTATAAGCACAATAAAAAATATTCATAATTGAGATAAAGGAAGGGAACTGATGCAGTCGACAGTATTAGTAACCTGGAGACGTAAAAAACTGTGATGAAATGTAACTCGTGTGAAGGAAATCGAGGAGACTAGACGAAGGACCTGGTGGGTAATTCCAGCGTCAGTGGTAAGGCGACCTCGCAAGAGTCTATATGCCCTGGATACTGGGGAATCAGACTACCTATCTATGATGAGAATGAGGAAATCTAACCGAAACTGAGGTGTCTTATCCCATCCGAATCGGATTACTTTGATGCCTGAGACGCAACAAAATAAGATTGAGTCAAATGCTTATGTAGAAGTTGGCGGTAGTAAGTTAATTACTCATTAGAAAAGAAGATCTGGGAGGACTTTTTAAAATGTTTTCTTAGCATCTCCTCGCGTGCAACGTAGGAAAATCGAGCATCAAATCTATGATGAGGTTGTTCTTATTATAAGTAAACAGGGTTACTAGCTCCTTGAAATTAAGTTAGGTCCGAAAATTTGTTACCCCTTACACCAATTCTTCTCCCTCTCCCTCTTCTTCTTCTTCTTCTCCTCCCTCTTCCTCTTCCCCTTCTTCTTCATTCTCTTCTTCTTCTTCTTCCTTCTTTCTTGTTGATTTCATCGAATTATGCACCCTTAAAAAATACTTTGTTTTCCAGTCCCAAAGACTCAAGTTTGTTTTCGTTAAAACAAAACTTTTGGTTAATTGACGGGCGAAAAAGTTTTGGCCAAAGATAACAGGTTTAATCAGTTTTTGCTAAAGGGTTCAAATGAAAGATCTTTTCAGTTTGGAAATAAACAAGTGAAAAATGCGCCGAAGTTTCTTCGGCTCAATCGAGTTTTCTGTATAGCCGCTACAGCGTATAATCAAGGCCACCAAAAATAGATCTAGCTTTCGGTGGTCTCGGTATAATGCTGTATGAGCCGCGGTCCATGAAACTTTAACCACTTCCCGGTGGTGGCCTGTCCTATATCGTTGCCAGATGCACGATCATGGCTAACTTTAACCTTAAATAAAATAAAAGCTATTGAGGCTGGAGGGTTGCAATTTGGTGTGTTTGATGATTGGAGGGTGCATGATCAACATACCAATTTGCAGCCCTCTACCCTCAGCAGTTTTTAAGATCTGAGGGCGGACAGACAAAGTGCGGACAGAAAAAATTGCGGACGGACAGACAAATGCGACGCAATAGTTTTCTTTTACAGAACACTAAAAAGCCCTGAAATTATAATATTCTAATTTCTTTCTAGTGATTTATCTATTTTGAATAACATTATTTTGTCATTTATGACACATTCGCTGTACTGCATGATGTTCGGTCAGCGCAATTAAAAAACATTGGTTATGATCATTACTTGTAAAAGGCTGGCCCACAGAAAAGCCAAACACCATCTATGCATAGACGCCCAAGACAACCATGTAACAGGTGTGAGACTAGCAACCACGTCCCAGAGATACTTTTAGAAAACTGGAAGAGTAACACCCAGTGCTACGCTTCTCTAGGCGTATCATGAAGATATATAACTTTTTAAACAAACATGAAACAGTTTTATTCCCTTAAGAAGTTCTCACAACTCGTAAAGGGATACGTTCCCCACACCGTGCCAGTTTTCTTGGCCCCAAGGGGCTAGAACTCATTCACAACAGCGTTAACTGATGGACATGTGTTCCTGTATGTTTATATCTAAATATTTCACATGTAAGCTTTAGTTAGGCAGGACGAAATGTATTTATGGCAAACGTGAAACTCACTAATATAAGTAAATCAATAATTCATCTCTGCACGGTAAAAAATGCTTCATTTACAGAGTGAAAGAGCTTAGGGTAACAACGTCCTCTTGCACTTTTTTTTTTTATTTTTTTTTTAGAAATGGCCATTATATGACGATGCCGGATTCCAACGCAATAGCAGTGTTTAACGAAAATCAGAAAACCATGGAGAAATAGATGTTTAGTATTAACTCCAAGGAAATGAATCAGCGCCAGACAATCAGATTCCTTAATACATCGCAATTATTCTATAAAAATGTCTCTATCAGGAAAACAGGGAAGATGATTAAAATTATGTTGCCAAAGCAATTATTGATAACTGTAGTAACCATTAAGATATTCAGGTCACGGCTGATTCGTAATAAAAAAGCTCGACCATATTAATTATGAGATAGAAGAACGAAAGTTTGAGAAAAAAGTTTTCATGGGAAACTTCCAGCCATAAATTAATCTGTAATAACAAAAATTCACCTCTGCTAAGTTTGTTGTGACTAGCAGGCATAATGGGTGTTATCTGTTTATTCTTGCTTTTTAACGTACTTTCCTCTTTGATTCCTCTTCCACTTAGCTCTTTGAAGATTTTCACTGGACAATCACTGTATTACTATTATTAGTCAGAAGATGAAACCTATTCATATGGGGAATCCCACAGGGGCCTTTTCAATATGAATAGGTAACAGATAGCCTAGTGTCTGTTAAAAAAAAAAAAACGCCATTATGACAGTATGCAGGCTGCCTGTTTTCGTTGAATATCGAAGATGGATAAAGGTCCTTTAGAAATTTACTTGACCACTAGTCAAACCTGCCCAGCTGAGCGTGTTAAGACTTAGAAGGCGACTGGGTGGCATTCATCTTCCTGCAGAAAATAACGTCGAAGATTGTGACTCCAGCTCCCATCACATAAATTGTAAGCGTGAGCGGGATGGATTTAATGGCATGGAATGCTAGCTTCCACACAATAAATATTGCGAAGGAGGAAACTCTTCTGGAGCTCAATCATGATTTTTTTATGGAAGTTTGCACTGGTCGAGGATATCAAAGAATCTACTGCCTATGTATATAGAAAATGTAAAGGTATTCCTGTTTGTTGAATAAAGGCAGTGAGTTTTTCCTAATTTTTGGGAAGTTGGGTACTGAAAAAAAAGATAAATAAAACAGTCGCAACGTATTCACTTAAGAACCAAGTTATGAGTCACATGAATGCATCTATACGCTCACAAAAATATTTTTTATTTGTATCTGCTTATGAAGAACATTGTCCTCAAATATACCTCCGTATAGGAGGAAGGTTTTATCTATAGGCCCCCGGAACAAATTTAACCAAAATTAAAAGAACCCCCACCCCCACCCGCACCTCTCTCTCTCTCTCTCTCTCTCTCTCTCTCTCTCTCAATATGATTATGACTATCGCCCGTGCTGTTTTTCCCCCAAAGCTTGATATTTTTCATATAAAAACCTTTAATTTTAATGTTTCCTCTTGTCAGAGTTGTCATTAGCAGTTAAAACAACTAAAATGAAAAGTCCAACGCCAGCCTATTAACAGCAAGCGGCAATATTTTAAATTCTAAATTTTCTTCCGTGGATTCGTCTTTAATATCACGTTTTACGGGATTTACCTCATCGAAATCACTTTGCTTGTCAGTGATCTTATCTGAAAAAGTCTGTTCCCAAAGTTCTTTTTAAATATTTCAAGCCAGTAAAGTAAAAGAATTGTACCAGTTATACAGCGAGGCACGAATTCACATGAGCATGTTCACTGCATTCGTTCCTGACTGGGAGTATAATCAGGAACTTATAATTCTTCATTCCTGCTGAAATGTGGGACGACATGAATTTGATCTTTTAATAGAAAAACCAGTTAGTTTAATAGACATCATAATTACAAAAAGAATCCATACTTCACAGATTAGGTTAAACTTCCTGAATTTCAATAGATTTACAAACAGTGGGTGGCAAAAAAGTTTTTGGAATATCAAAAATATATGAAATACGTAGTCCATGTGTGCCTAAGAAACAAATAGAATACTATTTAAAAAAAAATTATAAATCATTATTCTATGCCATGCCTCCCCCCTTCCCCTGCCACCCCCAAAAAATAATTTGTTTTATTGTATTTGATAGTTTTTAAAGCTTAGTATCGCTAAACTTGTTGTAATTTTCGGTTTGTATTTGATTGTAAAAACAAGTATATGAAAAGATTCATGTAATGGTCACGTTGTAATTGTTTGTTGAAACAAGTATCGCTGAAAAAATTAAAATAATTAGCGTAATTTATTTGAAAACCAGGCATCTTTAACATTTTTTTTTTATCAGCATTGCAATCGATTGTATCTTTGATATTGACAATAATTTCTTGAGATTCTTGGTTTTACAAATATTTTATTTTGATAAGAGGATGTAGAAACATGCAAAGTTGACAAAGCTATATATTTTCCATACTGGTTTCGCGACTGAGTAAAACGCTGAAAATAACAATAATTATATATAATAGTTTGTCTTTTTATATAATTATTGTTATTTTCAGCATTTTATTCATTCTTGAAACCAGTATGTAAAAAAATTATAGCTTTTGTCAACGTTTGTTTCTACAACCCCTATTCAGAAGAAAATATTCATGTTAACACTATTTTTTGCGTAAAACCAAGAATCTATAGAAATTATTGCCAATTTCAAAGAAAAAATCGATTTTAAAACCAAGAACAAAGTTTTTTTTTTTTATCTGAAATTCCGTAATCACTTCGCCAAACTATTTTAAACCAACTTCTCACGGTTTCGGCCCAAAAGGATTTGCTCTGCTTGATGTGAAAATTTGGAACAAGGTAAAATTAGAGAAGGTGGACAAATGGATAGAAAAAGACCGAAAGGAACTGGTGAAAAGGGAAGGCCAAATTGGATAAAGCCGCCGCATTTAAGTGATACAGAGGGCAGAGCAAACAGGTATTGCTGGAAACCGTAGATGGTGTGAAGGGATATTGATATTGTTGTGCGTTTATTTATTCTTTCATATACTTCCAAGTATTTTTAAAGTTGAGAAGTTTTTTTTTCGTAATTTTGAACATTTATTTCTTTCCGTAATTTATCTCTTTCGCTTTGAATATTGTCTTGATTTCTTTAATGGTTAGAAACTTTTATTCATAACTTTTTTTCGAAACGTATCTCGTTCGGCAATACATTTCTGCCCGGCAGAATATTGCCCATATGTATTTTGTATTCGTATAAAATGTTTTCAAGATTATTTTCTAAAGTAATTTTCTCTTTGTCTGTACCTTGAGTAAAATGAACCCGTGCACATATATCAATACCTCCATGATAAGGATTTCTGTATTTGGTTTCCCTTATTCTTTTCGGAATGGAGTTCTTTGTTCATTTTGTTACTGGATTCCTTATTCTGAGTTTGTTTCATAAAACAATAACACTGCTGGATATCTTTTTATCAATACCTTTTCAATCCAGTTACCCAGAAAGAGAGAGAGAGAGAGAGAGAGAGAGAGAG